>NC_057810.1:480299100-480331234 GCF_018294505.1 Triticum aestivum | reverse complement strand
AGGGAAGAAAACATCTATCGATAGCCTGTCCTACGGTAACGGACACTTGGAGTTGTATCCCGATCGATACAACTAGAACTGGATACTTGTGATGAGAACTGGATGGTGATGAGGTTTTGATTGTGATGATAACTGGATAGTATGGCTCTGGGATTGCTTTCTCGCAGGGAGTCGAGAAAGGATCTCTGGCCGAGGTTGATAACACTACTACCACTTTACTTTATGCTACTCTACACCCTCCTGTTTGCTGCAAGATGGTGGTTCCCAGAAGATGCTAGTCTTCGATAGGACTAGACCTTCTCTCTATTCTGGCTTTTCTGCAGCCCAGTCCACATATACAACCTTCCTTTGATAATGTTGCATATGTAGTGTAGACCCTTGCTTGCGAGTACTTTGGATGAGTACTCACGGTTGCTTTGCTTCCCCTTTTCCCCCTTCTTTCTTCTTTCTGGTTGTTGCAACCAGATGGTGGAGTCCAGGAGCCAGATGCCACCTTTGACGACGGCTGCTACCCCGAGGGTGCCTACTACCACGTGACAGACGCCGACGACCAGGAGTAGTTAGGAGGCTCCCAGGCAGGAGGCCTTGCCTTTTCGATCGATGTTGCTTTTGTGCTAGCCTTCTTAAGGCAAACTTGTTTAACTCATGTCTGTACTCAGATATTGTTGCTTCCGCTGACTCTTGTGTATTCGAGCTTATGTATTCGAGCCCTCAAGGCCCCTGGCTTGTAATATAAAGCTTGTATTATTTTAACTTGTGTCTAGAGTTGTGTTGTGATATCTTCCCGTGAGTCCTTGATCTTGATCGTACACATTTGCGTGTATGATTAGTGTACGATTGAATCGAGGGCGTCACATGGATCTTGGTGAAACCGTAGGAAAAATTTTAATTTTCTGCAACATTCCCCAACAGTGGCATCATGAGCTAGGTCTATGCGTAGTTCTCTATTGCACGAGTAGAACACAAATTTGTTGTGGGCGTAGATCTTGTCAACTTGCTTGCCGCTACTAGTCTTTTCTTGCTTCAGCGGTATTGTGGGATGAAGCGGCACGGACTGACCTTACACGTACGCTTACGTGAGATAGGCTCCACCGACTGACATGCACTAGTTGCATAAGGTGGCTAGCGGGTGTCTGTCTCTCCTACTTTAGTTGGAACGGATTAGATGAAAAGGGTCCTTATGAAGGGTAAATAGAAGTTGACAAAATCACTTTGTGGTTATTCGTAGGTAAGAAAACGTTCTTGCTAGAACCCAATTGTAGCCACGTAAAAGATGCAACAACAATTAGAGGACGTCTAACTTGTTTTTGCAGCAATTGTCATGTAATGTGATATGGCCAGAAGTTGTGATGAATGATGAATGATATATTGTAATGTATGAGATCATGTTCTTGTAATAGGAATCACGACTTGCATGTCGATGAGTATGACAACCGGCAGGAGCCATAGGAGTTGTCTTTAGTTTTTGTATGACCTGCGTGTCATTGAAGAACGCCATGTAAATTACTTTACTTTATTGCTAAACGCGTTAGCCATAGAAGTAGAAGTAGTCGTTGGCGTGACAACTTCATGAAGACACAATGATGGAGATCATGATGATGGAGATCATGGTGTCATGCCGGTGACGAAGATGATCATGGAGCCCCAAAGATGGAGATCGAAGGAGCTATATGATATTGGCCATATCATGTCACTACTATATAATTGCATGTGATGTTTATTATGTTTTATGCATCTTCTTTACTTAGAACGGCGGTAGTAAATATGATGATCCCTTAAAATAAAATCAAGAAAGTGTTCCCCCTAACTGTGCACCGTTGCTAAAGTTCGTCGTTTCGAAGCACCACGTGATGATCGGGTGTGATAGATCCTTATGTTCACATACAACGGGTGTAAGACAGATTTACACATGCAGAACACTTAGGGTTAACTTGACGAGCCTAGCATGTACAGACATGGCCTCGGAACACAGAGACCGAAAGGTCGAACATGAGTCGTATGGAAGATACGATCAACATGGAGATGTTCACCGATGATGACTAGTCCGTCTCACGTGATGATCGGACATGGCCTAGTCGACTCGGATCGTGTAACACTTAGATGACTAGAGGGATGTCTAATCTGAGTGGGAGTTCATTAAATAATTTGATTAGATGAACTTAATTATCATGAACTTAGTCTAAAACTTTTGCAAAATATGTCTTGTAGATCAAATGGCCAACGCTCATGTCAACATGAACTTCAACGCGTTCCTAGAGAAAACCAAGCTGAAAGATGATGGTAGCAACTATTCGGACTGGGTCCGGAACCTGAGGATCATCCTCATAGCAGCCAAGAAAGATTATGTCCTAGATGCACCACTAGGTAAAGCACCCATCCCAGAGAACCAAGATGTTATGAACACTTGGCAATCACGTGCTGATGATTACTCCCTCGTTCAGTGCGGCATGCTTTACAGCTTAGAACCGGGGCTCCAAAAGCGTTTTGAGAAGCACGGAGCATATGAGATGTTCGAGGAGCTGAAAATGGTTTTCCAAGCTCATGCCCGGGTCGAGAGATATGAAGTCTCCGACAAATTCTATAGTTGTAAGATGGAGGAAAACAGTTCTATCAGTGAGCACGTACTCAAAATGTCTGGGTTGCACAACCGCCTGTCCCAGTTGGAGATCAACCTCCCGGAAGAGGCGGTCATTGACAGAATCCTTCAATCGCTCCCACCGAGCTACAAGAGCTTTGTGTTGAACTACAATATGCAGGGGATGGTGAAGACCATTCCTGAAGTATTCTCAATGCTAAAGTCAGCAGAGGCTGAAATCAAGAAAGAACATCAAGTGTTGATGGTCAATAAGACCACTAAGTTCAAGAAGGGCAAGGGTAAGAAGAACTTCAAGAAGGACGGCAAAGAGGTTGCCGCGCCCGGTAAGCCAGTTGCCGGGAAGAAGTCAAAGAATGGACCCAAGCCTGAGACTGAGTGCTTTTATTGCAAGGGGAAGGGTCACTGAAAGCGGAACTGCCCCAAATACTTAGCGGACAAGAAGGCCGGCAACACCAAAGGTATATTTGATATACATGTAATTGATGTGTACCTTACCAGTACTCGTAGTAACTCCTGGGTATTTGATACCGGTGCCGTTGCTCACATTTGTAACTCACAGCAGGAGCTGCGGAATAAGCGGAGACTGGCGAAGGACGAGGTGACGATGCGTGTCGGGAATGGTTCCAAGGTCGATGTGATCGCCGTCAGCACGCTACCTCTACATTTACCTACGGGATTAGTTTTAAACCTCAATAATTGTTATTTAGTGCCAAGTTTGAGCATGAACATTGTATCTGGATCTCGTTTGATACGAGATGGCTACTCATTTAAATCCGAGAATAATGGTTGTTCTATTTATATGAGAGATATGTTTTATGGTCATGCCCCGATGGTCAATGGTTTATTCTTAATGAATCTCGAACGTAATGTTACACATATTCATAGTGTGAATACCAAAAGATGTAAAGTTGATAACGATAGTCCCACATACTTGTGGCACTACCACCTTGGTCACATTGGTGTCAAGCGCATGAAGAAGCTCCATACTGATGGACTTTTAGAGTCTCTAGATTATGAATCATTTGACACATGCGAACCATGCCTCATGGGAAAAATGACCAAGACCCCGTTCTCCGGAACAATGGAGCGAGCAACCAACTTATTGGAAATCATACATACTGATGTGTGTGGTCCAATGAGCGTTGAGGCTCGCGGAGGATATCGTTATGTTCTCACTCTCACTGATGACTTGAGTAGATATGGGTATGTCTACTTGATGAAGCACAAGTCTGAGACCTTTGAAAAGTTCAAGGAATTTCAGAATGAAGTAGAGAATCAAAGTGACCGAAAGATAAAATTCTTACGATCGGATCGTGGAGGAGAATATTTAAGTCACAAATTTGGTACACACTTAAGAAAATGTGGAATCGTTTCACAACTCACGCCGCCTGGAACACCTCAGCGTAACGGTGTGTCCGAACATTATAATCGCCCTCTATTGGAATTGGTGGGATCTATGATGTCTCTTACCGATTTACCGCTATCATTTTGGGGATACACTCTAGAGACAGCTACATTCACTTTAAATAGGGCACCGTCTAAATCCGTTGAGACGACACCGTATGAATTATGGTTTGGGAAGAAACCTAAGCTGTCGTTTCTAAAAGTTTGGGGATGCGATGCTTATGTGAAGAAACTTCAACTTGAAAACCTTGAACCCAAGTCGGAAAAATGCGTCTTCATAGGATACCCTAAGGAAACCATTGGGTATACCTTCTACTTAAGATCCGAGGGCAAGATCTTTGTTGCCAAGAATGGATCCTTTCTGGAAAAAGAGTTTCTCTCGAAAGGAGTAAGTAGGAGGAAAGTAGAACTCGATGAAGTACTACCTCTTGAACCGGAAAGTAGTGCAGCTCAGGAAAACGTTCCTGTGGTGCCTACACCGACTGGAGAGGAAATTAATGATGATGATCAAGGTACTTCTGATCAAGTAGCTACTGAACTTCGTAGGTCCACAAGGACACGTTCCACACCAGAGTGGTATGGCAACCCTGTCCTGGAAATCATGTTGTTAGACAACGGTGAACCTTCGAACTATGAAGAAGCGATGGCGGACCCAGATTCCAACAAATGGCTAGAAGCCATGCAGTCCGAGATAGAATCCATGTATGAAAACAAAGTATGGACTTTGACTGACTTGCCCGATAATCGGCGAGCGATAGAAAACAAATGGATCTTTAAGAAGAAGACGGACGCGGATGGTAATGTCACCATCTATAAAGCTCAACTTGTCGCTAAGGGTTATCAGCAAGTTCAAGGGATTGACTACGATGAGACTTTCTCTCTCGTAGCGAAGCTTAAGTCCGTCTGAATCATGTTAGCAATTGCCGCATACTATGATTATGAGATATGGCAGATGGACGTCAAAACGGCATTCCTTAACGGGCATCTTAAGGAAGAACTGTATATGATGCAACCGGAGGGTTTTGTCGATCCTAAGAATGCTAACAAAGTATGCAAGCTCCAGCGATCCATTTATGGGCTGGTGCAAGCATATCGGAGTTGGAACATTCACTTTGATGAGATGATCAAAGCGTTTGGGTTTATGCAGACTTATGGAGAAGCTTGCGTTTACAAGAAAGTGAGTGGGAGCTCTGTAGCATTTCTCATATTATATGTAGATGACATACTTTTGATGGGAAATGATATAGAATTCTTGGACAACATTAAGGCCTACTTGAGTAAGTGTTTTTCAATGAAGGACCTTGGAGAAGCTGCATATATATTAGGCATCAAGATCTATAGGGATAGATCGAAACGCCTCATAGGTCTTTCACAAAGCACATACCTTGATAAGATTTTGAAGAAGTTCAAAATGGATCAGTCCAAGAAAGGGTTCTTGCCTGTACTGCAAACTGTGAGATTGAGCTCGGCTCAATGCCCGACCACGGCAAAAGATAAAGAAGAGATGAGCGTCATCCCCTATGCCTCAGCCATAGGATCTATTATGTATGCCATGCTGTGTACCAGACCTGATGTAAACCTTGCCGTAAGTTTGGTAGGAAGGTACCAAAGTAATCCTGGAAAGGAACACTGGACAGCGGTCAAGAATATCCTGAAGTACCTGAAAAGGACAAAGGACATGTTTCTCGTTTATGGAGGTGACGAAGAGCTCGTCGTAAAGGGTTACGTCAACGCTAGCTTCGACACAGATCTGGATGACTCTAAGTCACAAATCGGATACGTGTGTATGTTGAATGGTGGAGCAGTAAGCTGGTGCAGCTGCAAGCAGAGCATCGTGGCGGGATCTACATGTGAAGCGGAGTACATGGCAGCCTCGGAGGGAGCGCATGAAGCAATTTGGGTGAAGGAGTTCATCAGCGACCTAGGAGTCATACCCAATGCGTCGGGGCCGATCAAACTCTTCTGTGACAACACTGGAGCTATTGCCCTTGCCAAGGAGCCCAGGTTTCACGAGAAGACCAGGCACATCAAGCGTCGCTTCAACTCCATCCGTGAAAATGTTCAAGATGGAGACATAGATATTTGCAAAGTACATACGGATCTGAATGTCGCAGATCTGTTGACTAAACCTCTCTCGCGAGCAAAACATGATCAACACCAGAACTCTATGGGTGTTCGATTCATCACAATGTAACTAGATTATTGACTCTAGTGCAAGTGGGAGACTATTGGAAATATGCCCTAGAGGCAATAATAAAAGCATTATTATTATATTTCCTTGTTCATGATAATTGTCTTTTATTCATGCTATAATTGTATTATCCGGAAATCGTAATACACGTGCGAATACATAGACCACAATACGTCCCTAGTAAGCCTCTAGTTGACTAGCTCGTTGGTCAACAGATAGTCATGGTTTCCTGACTATGGACATTAGATGTCGTTGACAACGGGATCACATCATTAGGAGAATGATGTGATGGACAAGACCCAATCCTAAGCATAGCACAAGATTGTGTAGTTCGTTTTGCTAGAGCTTTTCCAATGTCAAGTATCTCTTCCTTAGACCATGAGATCGTGTAACTCCCGGATACCGTAGGAGTGCTTTGGGTGTACCAAACGTCACAACGTAACTGGGTGACTATAAAGGTGCACTACAGGTATCTCCGAAAGTGTCTGTTGGGTTGACACGGATCGAGACTGGGATTTGTCACTCCGTATGACGGAGAGGTATCTCTGGGCCCACTGGGTAATGCATCATCATAATGAGCTGAAAGTGACCAAGTGTTTGGTCACGGGATCATGCATTACGGTACGAGTAAAGTGACTTGCCGGTAATGAGACTGAACGAGGTATTGGGATACCGACGATCGAGTCTCGGGCATGTAACGTACCGATTGACAAAGGGAATAGTATACGAGGTTTCTTGAATCCTCGACAGTGTGGTTCATCCAATGACATCATCGCGGAGCATGTGGGAGCCAACATGGGTATCCAGATCCCGCTGTTGCTTATTGACCGGAGAGCCGTCTTGGTCATGTCTGCGTGTCTCCCGAACCCGTAGGGTCTACACACTTAAGGTTCGGTGACACTAGGGTTATTAGGAAGACTTGTATGTGATTACCGAATGTTGCTCGGAGTCCCGGATGAGATCCTGGATGTCACGAGGAGTTCCGGAAGGGTCCGGAGGTAAAGATTTATATATGGGATTTTGTCATGCGGACACCAGAAAGTTTCGGGGGGCATATCGGTATTGTACCGGGGCCACCGGAAGGGTTTCGGGGGTCCACCGGGAGGGGCCACCCCTCTCGGAGGGCCTCATGGGCCACATGGGGCAGGAAACCAGCCCCTGGAGGGCTGGGCGCGCCCCCCCTTGGCCCCATGCACCTAGGGTTGGGGGGGGGGACCCTAAAGGGGGCGCACCCCCTTTGCTTGGGGGGCAAGCCCCCTCCCTGGCCGCCCCCCCCTCTAGATCTCATCTAGAGGGGGCCGGCCCCCTTCCCCCTTCCCCTATAAATAGAGGGGCAAGGGGAGGGCTGAATACCTGATCCAAGGCGCAGCCCCTCCCCTCCCCAACACCTCTCCTCTTCCGTTGAGCGCTTGGCGAAGCCCTGTCGGAGTACTGCCTCTCCACCATCATCACGCCGTCGTGCTGCTGCTGGAGCCTTCTTCCTGAACCTCTCCTTCCCCCTTGCTGGATCAAGAAGGAGGAGACGTCGTCTGTTCCGTACGTGTGTTGAACGCGGAGGTGCTGTCCGGTCAGCACTTGCTCATCGGTGATTTGGATCACGACGAGTACGACTCCATCATCCCCGTTCCCTTGAACGCTTCCGCACGCGATCTACAAGTGGTATGTAGATGCAATCTCTCTCCCATGACTCTTTGCTTAGATGAACTCATAGATGGATCTTGGTGAAACCGTAGGAAAATTTTTAATTTTCTGCAACGTTCCCCAACACGCGCATGGCCTTTGCCCGAGTCAAGATGTATTGGGTGAAGATGGACGCCATGAAGGTTGCGACCGAGGGACCGCCAGCGGGCAAGGAGCACCGCACGCCCGAGCTGTATTTTGACAGTGTCCTAGACGGATCCCGCCGTGTGGCGGAGCAATGTTCTAAGGATGTTATCTTTGGATGAATGCGTTCATGTTATCATGTCATGTACTATGAAACAAGATCGTTATGTAATATAATGCTTGTTATTTTAAATTTTACCTCCTGTGCGGCCATTTTGTTAAATCTGAGAGTTGGCCAGTCATCGGCTTCCGCCAGCATATAGGTAGTACGGGGGTGTTTGGGATGAATCTAAACACTCTTTACTCCAAATTTTGGTCCTTAAAGGAGGTGTTTAGCACAACGAACAAGGCAATCGGACTATGAGGCTTTATCACCCTCACTTAGCCATAGGAGTTTGACAATAGAAGTTTAGGCACAACCCCTAGTGTTCGGAAGTCCGAACTTGGGATGCTGTAAACACCTGATCCGATAAAAACCGAGTCATCGCATAATGCAGAAAGAATCGCTAAATATTTGTAACCTCTCGAACAGATGACCGGCTCACGCCGTATCATGACAGTCAGTTTTCAGCTTTCTCTACCGAGGTGCTCATCAAGATGAACCAGGACACAATCACATTAGTTCTCCCTTTACTACCCTAGCCGATATAGCGGAAAGTAAGGTAGTAAGCACAGGAGCTGTGCAACCCAACTATTGACCAAAGACATGATTCGGAGCCGATGCATATAATGCTATGAGTTTGGGGTGCCGAACTGTACTGTAAAAAGTGTTCAGACTTTGTTGTCGTAGTATGGAGCATAATGAAGCCCCTGGCGAATTGAGATGTACCATAGTGTACGGGTGCAATTGATAAAAATATCAAGAAAAAGAAAAATGCAGTAATGGGCTAATGTCATAGAAATAGGGCCGCAAACCATTTTCCATTGTTGTTTGATTAATACGTCAAAGCTTATTTTGTACAAATAGTGCAATAAGCAAAAAGGGCTATTTAACATGCCACGACCAAGGGAGAGCTGCGTGTGGGTCCTTAAAGTAGGCATAACGATTATTTAAAGAAACCACCTGGAAATTCCCACATACATTGATGCTTCTTGCAGTCTTGGTGTATCTGTTCCTCTATAGGTCTGTGGATCAGGTCACCAGTAAGGACCTGGGAAAGAAAAGAGACCTGAAAAGAAAAGGAAAAAGTAAAAGTATGCGGGTCCAGGAGCGGTTGATCCATACTATGGACCACAATCTAGCTGTGTCTCCGTCTATGCCCATGGTATTTTAAGTGTGTAGTTATGTATGCGCGATACGAATATTGCCGCTTGGTCGGGACTGGGATGGAGGCTGGATTGCTAGTCAAGCTCTTGACGAGCTGAACTGTCCTTCTGCAGGATAGTTCGGACTCGTTTGAAAGTGTCCAAGAGCTTGGCAGACGAATTAAGGTTCTGCCTGAAAAGCCGCTTTGTACTTCTGCTGCAAGGGCCGCGGTGTGCTCCTCGGTGTGGAGGGAGTGATACGTCCATTTTGCATCATGCTTTTATATCAATATTTATTGCATTATGGGATGTTATTACACATTATATCTCAATACTTATGACTATTCTCTCTTATTTTACAAGGTTTACCATGAAGAGGGGGAAAGCCGGCAGCTGGAATTCTGGCTGGAAAAGGAGCAAACATTGGAAACCTATTCTGCACTGCTCCAAAAGTCCTGAAACTCCACAAAACCTATTTTTGGATATATTAAGAATTATTGAGTGAAAGAAATACATCAGGGGGCCCACACCCTGTCCAGGAGGGTGGGTGCGCCCCCCCTTACTGGGCGTGCCCCCCCTGTCTCCTGGGCCCCCTGTTGGATCTCCGGTGTCCATCTTCCGCTATATGAAGGCTTTTACCCTGGAAAAAATCGTGGGCAAGCTTACGGGACGAAACTCCACTGCCATGAGGCGGAACCTTGGCGGAACCAATCTAGGGCTCTGGCAGAGCTAGTCTGCCGGGGACACTTCCCTCCGGGAGGGGGAAATCATCACCAACGTCATCACCAATGATCCTCTCATCGGGAGGGGGTCAATCTCCATCAACATCTTCACCAGCACCATCTCCTCTCAAACCCTAGTTCATCTCTTGTATCCAATCTTGTATCCAAAACCAGAAATTGGTACCAGTGGGTTGCTGGTAGTGTTGATTACTCCTTGTATCTGATACTTATTGGTTTACTTGGTGGAAGATCATATGTTCAGATCCTTAATGCATATTATTACACCTCTGATTATGAACATGAATATGCTTTGTGAGTAGTTACGTTTGTTCCTGGGGACATGGGTGAAGTCTTGCTATTAGTAGTCATGTGAATTTGGTATTCGTTCGATATTTTGATGAGATGTATGTTGTCTTCTCCTCTAGTGTGTGTCATGTGAACGTCGACTACATGACACTTCACCATTATTGGGCCTAGTGGAGGGCATAGGGAAGTAATAAGTAGATGATGGGTTGCTAGAGTGATAGAAGCTTAAACCCTAGTTTATGCGTTGCTTTGTTAGGGGCTGATTTGGATTCACATGTTTCATGCTATGGTTAGGTTTACCTTAATACTTCTGTTGTAGTTGCGGATGCTTGCAATAGGGGTTAATCATAAGTGGGATGCTTGTCCAAGTAAGGGCAGTACCCAAGCACCGGTCCACCCACATATCAAATTATCAAAGTTCTGAACGTGAATCATATGAGCGTGATGAAAACTAGCTTGACGATAATTCCCATGTGTCCTCGGGAGCTCCTTTCTCATTATTAGAAATTTTCCAGACTTATCCGTTGCTACATAAAGGATTGGGCCACCTTGCTACACCTTATTTACTTTGTTTACTTGCTATTCGTTACTATTTATCTTATCACAAAACTATCTATCACCTACAATTTCAGTGCTTGCAGAAAACCTTACTGAAAACCGCTTATCATTTCCTTTTGCTCCTCGTTGGGTTCGACACTCTTACTTATCGAAAGGACTACGATAGATCCCCTACACTTGTGGGTCATCAGGAGCGTTCCGTGTTTCCATTGACTATTATGACACCGCGTGGTCCGGGCATTTTGAGCTTCAGATAAGCATAGTGCGGCACCACATTGAATCGAGCGAATGCGGTTCATCCGAGGAGTGCGCGATAGCCACTTCGCAAGGGGACGGTATCGAAGATCAAGTCTTCGCTTCAGAAATTGTCCTGGGATCCGAAGAGCACTTCCAGTGTGATTGAGCCTGTACAGCAGGCCTCTACACTTGGTATGACACCTTTAAAGGTTGTTTTTGTGGGCTTGATCCTTGAGGAATTACCGTATCCTGATAGAGCACGTTCAGGCTGCTGCTACCGTCCATGAGGACTCATGTAAGGTGGAATCCATCAATGATTGGGTCGAGGATCAATGCGGTTGAGCCGCCATGATGGATACTGGTCGGATGGTCCCTGCGATCAAAGGTGATTGGGCAAGACGACCATGGGTTGTACTTTGGGGCGACTGGCTCCATCACGTAGATGTCACTGAGCGTGCGCTTGCGCTCGCTCTTGGGGATATGGGTAGCGTTTATCATGTTTACTGTTTTAACTTGGGGGGGGACTTCTTCTGCTCCCTTGTGTTCTGTCGCTGGGGCTCCTCGTCATCGTCCTTGCTTTGCGACCCCTTCTCCTTGTTCTCGACATTTAACTTGTCGGCCTGTTTAAAAACCCAACACTCTCTTTTGGTATGATTGGCTGGTTTATCAGGAGTGCCGTGGATTTTACATGGACGATCGAGTATGTGGGCCAAACTGGACGGGCTCGGATTGTTTCTTTTATATGGCTGCTTCTGCTAACCAGACTTAGAGACACTGAATCCGGCGTTTATTGTCGTGTTTTCGGTGTTGTCACCGTTGCTTCGACGCTTGTGCTTGTTGTGTCGGGGCTTGCCGTTGCTGTTTCTTGCTTCAGAAGTGCCAGGTTCACTTGTATTGTTATTGCTACGGGCTAGCCAGCTATCTTCGCCCGCACAGAAGCGGGTCATGAGTGTTGTGAGGGCTGCCATGGACTTTGGTTTTTCTTGGCTGAGGTGTCGGGCGAGCCATTCGTCATGGAAGCTATGCTTAAAGGCCGCTAGGGCTTCGGCATCCAGAAAGTCGACGATCTGGTTCTTTTTAGTTAAGAACCTAGTCCAGAATTTCCTGGCTGACTCTTTGGGCTGTTGAACTATGTGTCTTAAGTCATCGGCATCCGGAGATCGAACATATGTACCTTGTAAGTTGTCGAGGAAGGCATCTTCCAAGTCTTCCCAGCCGCCGATGGAGTTTTCGGGCAGACTGTTCAACCAGCGCTGAGCTGGTCCCTTGAGGTTTAGCGGGAGGTATTTGATGGCATGAAGATCATCACCGTGGGCCATATGAATATGGAGAAGGAAATCCTCAATCCATATTGCGGGGGTCTATAGTCCCATCATATGATTCAATGTTCATGGGTTTAAACCCTTCTGGGAATTGATGTTCCATTACTTCATTAGTGAAGCAAAGGGGGTGTGTGGCGCCTTTATATAGGTCCAAGTCGTGACGTAGCTCTGATGGAGTTCGTCTGCGGTCTTCGCTCTGGGCGTGGTTATGTTTGTCACGTCCGGCTGGATGTCCATCATTACGCATCAGGGCACGCCCCCGCGATCCATATATTGATCTGGTCTGGCCTGCTCTATTTTCCAGGTCATGCCGCAGGTCATGTGTGTATCCCCGAGCTGTTGTATTTCTATTTTTATGGCGAGATAGTGTGGGCTAGTGTTCGGTTCGAGCTGCCGCTTTGTCCTGGCCACATGGTGGTCGGTCGGCCGCATTATGCGCTAGTAGGACAGGCTCCAGTGCCTCGTCATCGAATTGGGGTAACAATTTGCGCTTCGGGTAGCTTTTGGTTGGGCGCTCGAGGCCGTATTCCTCGGCTGGTAGGACATTAGTCCATCTTTCATTGAGCAGATCTTGATCATCTTGAAGCTGTTGCTGCTTCTTTTTCAGACTCCTTGCAATGGCTATTAGCCGGCGCTTAAAGCACTCCTGTTCGACAGGCTCCTAAGGTACGATAAAGTCTTCGTCGCCGAGGCTCACCTCGTCCTCGGAGAGCAGAAGGTAGTTACTGTCCTCCGAGTCTTCATTCATGGCCTGTTCGTCAGGGCTAACTCGCCCATCTTCTCGTTCGTCCTTTTCGGAGGTTGGCTCAATGGGGTTCTTCATTGTCTTCGGCATCGTCCGGAGTATTGTTTTCTCCTATGACGGTATTGCTGTTTTTACCACGACGTGGCTTAGAGCGGCGCCGCTGATGCCGATGCTTTGGTTGTATCTCAGGAGGCTTATCCTCGACTGGATTTTCATTGTCGCTGTTGTTCTCTTTGGGTGTATCCACCATGTATACGTCATACGAGGAGGTGGCTGTCTAGCGCCCTATAAGCGGTGGTTTTTGTGCCTGCTCCTCTCCGGCATCGTCATCCATACCGTCGATGTCTTCGGGGTTGTAATAGAGCATGTTGGTTAAGTCCTCGACAATGGCTATGTAGTGGGTGGTGGGTGGGAAGCGAAATTCATCAGCTTCCAATTCAAGCCAGATATAGTTCGGCTGAGAGTCTCCTAACAAGGAGAGGGCTTTTAGTGAGTTTAGCACATTGCCTAAAGGTGAGTGCCGGAAGATGTTCGCGGAGCTGAACTTGATCATCGGCGCCTAATAAGGTTCGATGAGCACAGATGCACGTGGTTCGGAACTTATGGCCGGAGACGAATCCGAGGTTCCGATAACACATGCCCCACTCGAGGTTGGACCTGTGTGCGGCTCCACCACCGCTGAGTCTGCGGCTTCCGTGGCGGGGTTGAGCATCCCGTCCTCGGATGGCGCAATCTGCTCTAGATCTAGGGCCAGAGCGGTTATACGTGCTATCTCCTGAGCTCGGTCCGATGACAGATTTAGGTCGTGTTCATCGTGGTGATTGGGAGCACCCACCATGGGCTCGAATCCATCGAAGATCAAGTCTCCGCGGATATCGGCCACGTAATTCAAGCTTCCAAATCTGACCTGATGGCCAGGGGCGTAGCTTTCGATCTGCTCCAGATGGCCAAGCGAGTTGGCCCGCAGTGCGAAGCCGCTGAATACAAAGATCTGTCCAGGGAGGAAAATCTCCCCCTGGACTGCATTGTTGTAGATTATAGATGGAGCCATCAAACCTTTTTGTGATGACGCAGCGGAACTCTCAATGAAAGCACCAATGTCGGTGTCAAAACCGGCGGATCTCGGGTAGGGGGTCCCGAACTGTGCGTATAAGGTTGATGGTAACAGGAGACAAGGGACACGATGTTTACCCAGGTTCGGGCCCTCTCTATGGAGGTAACCCTACTTCCTGCTTGATTGTTCTTGATGAATATGAATATTACAAGAGTTGATCTACCACGAGATCGTAATGGCCAAACCCTAGAAGTCTAGCCTATGTGATTATGATTCTGCCGTATGGACTAAACCCTCCAGTTTATATAGACACCGGAGGGGACTAGGGTTATACAAAGTCAGTTATAGAGAAAGGAATCTACATATCCGAATCACCAAGCTTGCCATCCATGCAAAGGAGAGTCCCATCCGGACACGGGAAGAAGTCTTCTGTCTTGTATCTTCATAGCCCAACAGTCTGGCCCATGTTAATAGTCCGGCCGTCCAAGGACACCTTAATCCCGGACTCCCTCACATATCGATCCCTATGATTACACGAATGATATTTGAGTGAACCTTTGGTTATCATGTGATGTTCCCTTTGCTTCACGATACTTTACAAAACCCGAGATGCATCGGTATCCTCCTGAGTCATACACATGCTCACTATATTATCATCCTCATTACTTGTTTTGTTCTTTTTTCTTGTCCATATGTTCCCGTATCCCCGTGACATAATCATCTAAGTCTGGCCAGGTGATGA
Organism: Triticum aestivum; assembly: GCF_018294505.1. Classification (NCBI taxonomy): domain Eukaryota; kingdom Viridiplantae; phylum Streptophyta; class Magnoliopsida; order Poales; family Poaceae; genus Triticum; species Triticum aestivum. The sequence continues at coordinate 480,316,288 of NC_057810.1, read as the reverse complement.
TGGATGCCATCACACTAAGAGGTCCCTAAGAATATCTCTCCATCACAGGAGGAGAAAATCCCACTCTCGAGCTATCTAGTCCCTTGTTAATCATTCCGATGAACTGTAAGATGTCGTTATGATCACTGTGTTACAGATGATGTGTGAAGAACCCCAATGACGATGTCCTGGATTAGAGGGGGGGGTACTAACAAAGTCATCACATGTTCCTTGGGTTGGGCCGATGGGCCCTCATTCATCGTCAGGATGGATTCCGGAGGCCTTGCGTAGGAGGCATGATCAAGACTACTTCCCCCGAAGACTTGACGTATACGCCAAGATCTTTGCTGCCGCCTTGCTCCTAGATATCGACCTTGTAACCCTAGATACCCTCCCTGGTGTGTATATAAGCCATTTGGTTTAGCCCGTAGAGGGGACATCAACGCAAAATCATTCATCTAGCCCTAGAGTTAGACCAGACATTACGATCTCGAAGTAGATCAACTCTGTACTTGATACATCTTAATCAATATAAACAAGAGCAGGAGATGGGGTTTACCTCCATCAAGAAGGACCAATCCTAGGTAAAAATGGTCTCCTTCTTTCCCGTTACCCTCGATCCGAGATCCATAGCTCGGGACCCCCTACCCTGAGGTCTGCAAGTTTTGAAACCGATACTGGTGCTTTCATTGAGAGTTTTGTTGTGTGATCACCAGAAGGATCGATGGCTCACCTACTGATGTCTACTATGCAACTTGTTCTTGTAGACTCATCTTGGGCCTCCGAGCGCAGAGTTTTGTAGGACAGTAGCAAATTTCCCCCAAGTGGATGACCTAAGGTTTATCAATCCATGGGAGGCGTAGGATGAAGATGTTCTTTCTCAAACAACCCTCCAACCAAATAACAAATAGTCTCTTGTGTCCCCAACACACCCAATACAATGGAAAATTGTATAGGTGCACTAGTTCGGCGAGGAGATGGTGATAAAAGTGTAGTATGGAAAGTAGATATTGATTTCTGCAATAAGAATAATAAAAACAGCAAGGTAATAACTAATAAAACAGAGCATGAACGGTATTGCAATGCTTGAAAATGAGGCCTAGGGTCCGTACTTTCGCTAGTGCAATTTCTCAACAATGCTAATATAATTGGATCACATAACCATCCCTCAACATGTGATGAAGAATCACTCCAAAGTTCCTACCTAGCAGAGAACATAAGAAGAAATCATTTGTAGAGTATGAAACCACGTCGAAGCTATTCTTTCCCATTGACCTATCCAAGAGTTCATACTAAAATAAGACCAAATAACTTCAGATTCATAATATTCAATCCAACACAAAGAACCTCAAAGAGTGCCCCAAGATATCTACCGAAGAAACAAAGACAAGAACGTGCATCAACCCCTATGCGCAGATTACCCCAACGTCACCTTGGGAATCCGCGAGTTGAGTGCGCAAACATATATCAACTGAATCAAAATAATACCCCATTGTCGCCACAGGTATTCATATGCAAGACATATATCAAGTGTCCTCAAATCCATAAAAGTATTCAGTCTGAGAAAACGAAATCTCAAAGGGAAAACCCAATTCCTCACAACAAGATAGAGAGGGGTAAACACCATATGATCCAACTATATTAACAAAGCCCGCGATACATCAAGATCGTGACATCTCAAGAACACGAGAGAGAGATTAAACACATAGCTACTGGTACAAACCCTCAGCCCCAAGGGTGGACTACTCCCTCCTCATCATGGAGGCCGCCGAGATGATGAAGATGGCCACCGGTTATGATTCCCCACTCCGGCAGGGTGCCGGAATAGGGTCTAGATTGGCTTATCGTGGCTACAGAGGCTTACGGCGGTGGAGCTTCTGATCTATGGTCTCCGCGAGTGTTTTTGGAATATTTGATGATTTATACAGCGAAGAGGGGGTGCGGGAGGCCACTGAGGTGGGCACAACCCACCGGGGCGTGCTTGGGGGCCCAGGCGCGCCCTGGTGGGTTGTGCCCCCCTCGGGGCACCCCCAGGTGCTGCTCTGGCCCATTGGATGTCTTCTGGTCCATAAAAAATCCACAAAAAGTTTTGCAGTGTTAGGACTCCGTTTGATATTGATTTCCCGCGATGTAAAAAATAAGAAAAAAACAACAACTGGCACTGGGTCAATAGGTTAGTCCCAAAAATTGATATAAAGTTGCTATAAAATTATTGTAAAACATCCAAGAATGATAATATAATAGCATGAATACTTCATAAATTATAGATACGTTGGAGATGTATGAGCATCCCCAAGCTTAATTCGTACTCGTCCACGAGTAGGTGAATGATATAAGAAATAATTTATGAAGCGTGAATGATAGAAAAGTGCATAAGTTTAACCAATGATAATTTCAATCACTTTCCCTAGAATCGTAACAATAATTCTTTCTCATAAAAAGCATCATGACAAAGTAGCAACCAATTCACATGGTAAGGTTCAAACAATGAATTCTCTTGAAACTCAACAAACCTGTATTCTTAGTCGCCAAACAATTGGAATTCAACTTATTCAACAGAGTCTAAGTAAGAGATCAACATACTCAACCATCATATAGTCTTCTATGATTGCTAACATCACCACATACACATGAGCCAAACGTTTCAACCGAACACATAGAAAGATAGGGGCTTATAATTTCGCCTCCCAACGTATTCACCTCAAGGGTGATGTCAACAATAATAACTCATGCTACCCATATCCAACTGGATATATGTGCCTGGATCTTTCCACACCACATGATGCTTTCCAAAAGAGAAAAATAAAAAGGAAAAGAGAGAAAAACATTGACTCTTGCATGAAAGTAAATACATAAAAGTAAAAGGTAGGCCCTTCGTAGAGGGAAGCAGAGGTTGCCATGCTCTTTTTGTTTGTATGTTCTATCCCTTAGTGTGAAAGAACATCACATTATATTCCCCCTTACAATAGCAACCTTTATTATGCAGTCTGTTGCTTTTATTCTTTGCCATCACAAGTTCGTACAACGCTCAATTTTCCCTTACACTAAATGATCTAACACTTTTAGAAGCAATTTTTATTGCCTTATTGCACTAATGACAACTTACTTGAAGGATCTTACTCAATCCTTAGGTAGGTATGGTGGACTCTTGAGAATAAGATTTGGGTTTAAGGGTTTTTGGATGCACAAGTAGTATCTCTACTTGGTGCGTAATTTTTGGCTAGCAAAGATGGGGGGAAGCACCATATGTTGAAGGATCTATGACAATATAACTTCTATGTTAATATGAATAAACACAAATCATTACGTTGTCTTCCTTGTCCAACGTCAACAATTTTGGCATATAATATTTTGATGGGGGCTCACAATCACAAAATATTTCCAACATAGTGTATTTGCATGTGAAAGTTCTCTTCCTTCTACTAATCATTCATGAATTGCTTGTACGACCAATATTGTGATTGTCAAGCTTCAAAAGATTTCACTTTATAAACCCAATGTGCAGCTACCACTAGGCATGATATGAACATACAATTTCAACTTCATGATGTTCAATTCATTCAACAATTTACTCACAGGATAAAAGTGAAGCACAAGATTAAATGACAAGCTACTCCAAAAACATATAAGTGAAGATCAAGCGAGTAGTTAAGCAAATGGGTAGCCAATTGTGGATTTTCTCTTATTTAAAAACTTTCAAACCTAAGTATTTTATATAAACAGCAAGCAAAACAAAATAAAATGACATTCCAAGCATGTCAAAACTCATGCGAAGAAGCAAAAACTTAGGCTCAACTTATGCTAACCGATAATTGTTGAAGAAGAAAGGTCGGATGCTTACCAAGGCATCCCCAAGCTTAGATGCTCGAGACTTCTTGGAATATTAACTTGGGATGCCTTGGGCATCCCCAAGCTTGAGCTTTTGTGTCCCCTGAATTCCTCTCATATCACGGGTTCCTAAATCTTAAAAACTTCATCCACACAAAACTCAACAAGAACTTGTGACATAAGTTAGTACTCCCTCCGTTCCAAAATAGATGTCTCAACTTTATACTAACTTTAGTACAAAGTTAGTACAAAATTGGGTAATCTATTTTGGAATGGAGGGAGTATAAATCAATGCAAAACCTTATCATCCTCTACTGTAGCAAATAACTAAAATTATTATTTGACATTGCATACTAAATTCCTTTGCATATTCAATACTACTATCCTCAAATAGAATCATTAAACAAGCAAGCATATGCAAACAATGCAACCATAACAGCAATCTGCCAAAACAATACAGTCTCTAAAGAATGCAAATTCATCATACTTCCCTAACTCCAAAAATTTAGAAAAATTACCATACTGTAGAAAATTTATTATAGCTTAGTATTCAAAAAGTTTCAACATTTTATCACATTCTGACTTTTCTCGGGAATTTTTGCAACAGCGATAAACTTTCTATTTTCAAACTACAACTCATATACTTGCAAAATAAGCATGTGGAAAGCTATCCTTGACACTTTTATTGAAGTAAAAGATGCAAAACATTATTTTAAATAACAGCAAGCAAATCCTAGGAAATAAAATTATGCTCCAAGCAAAACTCATATAATGTGACGCTTGAAAATATAGCTCCAAGTGATGTTACCGATATTGTTGAAGACGAAAGAGGTGATACCTTCTGGGGCATCCAAAAGTTTAGTTGCTTGGATCTTACTTGAATATTACCTTGGGGTGCCTTGGGCATCCCCAATCTTAGGGTATTGTCACTCCTTATTGTCCTCATATCGACATCTCATCCAAAACTTGAAAACTTCAATCGCACAAAACTTAACGGAACTTCATGAGATAGGTTAGTATTGTAAAGAGCAAACCATTTCACTTTGGTACTGTCAAAAACAAGATTCATAATTGTTTCCACACAATGCCTACTGTATCATATCATTTCCACAATTTATATTGAGCCATATAAGCCAAAGAAACTAGGAAACAAGCAAACTATGCATTGAAAACAGAATCTGTCAAAAATAGAATAGTCTGTAGTAATCTGTACTCCAACCATACTTCTGCTACTCCAGCAATTCTTAAAAACTAGGAAAACATAGAGAATTTGTATATCTATCACCTGTAAAAAATTCATATCCAAATCACGTTCCAGTGAATTTCAAAATTCCTGGACTGAGCGCAAAAGTTTCTGTTTTTGCACAGATTCAAGTCAACTATCATCCACACTATCCCAAAGGCTTTACTTGGCATTTTATTGAAACAATAGCAATAAAACATGATTAATACAGTAGCCTAATCATGTGAACACACAAAAACAGTAGGGGTAAATGTTGGGTTGCCTCCCAACAAGTGCTTTTCTTTAAAGCCTTTTAGGTAGGCATGATAAGTTCAATGATGCTCGCAGAAAAGATAAGGATTAAAACATAAAAAGAGAATCATGAATCACAAGTTCCTCTCTCATAATAATTTTCGGTAGCATCATGAATAGATTCATCCATATAACCATCACATAAAGCATTCTTTTCATAATGCAAAAGTATAGAAAATTTATAACTCTTTATGGCATACATGTCATCATAATAATCATCATAAGTAGAAACTTTGTTCTAATCATAGTCAGTTGAAATCTCTTCCAAAATAGTGGATGTATCACTAAATTAAGTCATGACCTCTCCAAATCCACTTTCATCAATATTGTAATAAGATTCAACACCCCCCAAACTAGTGGGATCACTACTACCTAGAGATGACACTCTTCCAAACCCACTTTCATCATTGTAATCATCACAAATAGGAGGCATGCTATGATCATAATAAATTTTCTTATCGAAAGTAGAAGGAATCAAAGGATCATATGCATTATGCAAAGCATCTCCAAGATTAGGACAAGCATTATTTTCAGCAAATAAATCTTCAAACATTTCATACTCATCAAACATACTTGTGGTTTTGCATATCATCTTAATCATTCTTATCAATAGCATGAATGGCACCAATGGAATAGTAAACATTATTATCATATTCTTTCAAGCAAGTGCCAAAAAGATTTTCAAGACCATAAGAGGCATCATTCTCTTCCCAATCATAATCATCACAACAAGTAGTAGGCATCACAAAATCATACTCAATACCATCATCCTCCATCAACATATTTGCTCCACTTTCATGAGACACTATGATGATAGGAGCAATATTACTTGGGACAGTTACCTTTTTACCTCTAGTTTTTCTTCTTTTCATTTTCTTCTTCACCACCTCACGTGTGGGTTAATCAATTTTTTTGAGCTTCTTGTTGAAGAGATTGATAAAATAGGAAGGTCCTCCTCGTTACCTCATTCATCATAAGAAACACTAGGAGGGTATAGGGAAATATTTTCCCTTTCATTAGTACTATCTTCATATTCTATTTGTTTTCTTGTCTTTAGATAGTTGGCAATATAAGGAATCTAAATGCAGTTTACCGCATAAAACATATAAATTTCCTCTAGATCAAAATCAAGAAATCTCTTGAGATTAAATTTTGCAATACCTCAGTTATATGTTTCATTTCTTCATACCCCAAAAGAAGACTAAGATCTTTATGATGCTCAAGGGTAATCAAGTTATCACAATTTTTCGGCACGATTTGATCATGAAACAATTTGCATTGGAGATTTAAATGACCACGTTCATTGCATAGTTCACAAGGATGAAGAAAAAAATTAAATATTTCAACACAATCATCTAGCCTCTGTTGCAAACTTTTTGTTTGTAAATATTTATGCTTGTTGCAAAATATATCTTCCCCTTTTGGTGTGTATTTGAACTCCCAATTCACTCCGCAAAATTTGACATCCTTATAGGAGACATCATTATCATGACTAATGCAATCATCATTAACATCATGGATATTCAAAGAATTCATACTAGCAATATTGCAATCGTGCTCATCATCCAAAAGTTTTTATGCCATAAATTTTATTGAATTCTTTTTCTGGCAATTGAGCATAACTATTAGAACCCTTATTCTCAAGATAGACAATATAAAGATAATGAATAATTTGAGGTAACCTTAATTCCATTTTTTGTAGTTTTCTTTTATAAACCAAACAAGTGATAAACAAGAAACTAAAAGATTCTATTGCAAGATCTAAAGATATACCTTCCAGAACTCACCTCCCCGACAATGGCACTAGAAAAGAGCTTGATGTCTACTATTCAACTTGTTCTTGTAGAATCGTGTTGGGCCTCCAAGTGTAGAGTTTTGTAGGACAGTAGCAAATTTACCTCAAGTGGATGACCTAAGGTCTATCAATCTATGGGAGGCGTAGGATGAAGATGTTCTCTCACAAACAACCCTACAACCAAATAACAATGAGTCTCTTATGTCCCCAACACACCCAATACAATGGCAAATTGTATAGGTGCACGACTTCGGCGATGTGATGGTGATAAAAGTGTAGTATGGATAGTAGATATTGATATTTGCAATAAGAACAATAAAAAACAGCAAGGTAGCAACTGACAAGACGGAGCATGAATGGTATTGCAATGCTTCAAAATGAGGCCTAGGGTCCGTACTTTCACTAGTGCAATCTTTCAACAATGCTAATATAATTGGATCACATAACCATCCCCCAAAGTGTGACAAAGAATTACTCCAAAGTTCCTATCTAGTGGAGAACATAAGAAGAAATCGTTTGTAGGGTATGAAACCACCTTGAACTTTTTCTTTCCGATCGATCTATCCAAGAGTTCATACTAAAATAACACCAAATAATTTCAGAGTCATAATACTGAATCCAACACAAAGAACCTCAAAGAGTGCCCCAAGATTTCTACTGGAGAAACAAAGACAAGAACGTGCATCAACCCCTATCCATAGATTACCCCAATGTCACCTCAGCAATTGATGACCCACAAGTGTAGGGGATCGCAACAGCTTTCGAGGGTAGAGTATTCAACCCAAATTTATTGATTCAATACAAGGGGAGCCAAAGAATATTCTTGAGTATTAGTAGTAGAGTTGTCAATTCAACCACACTTGGATAACTTAGTATCTGCAACAAGGTATTTAGTAGCAAAGTAATATGATAGTAATGGTAACGGTGGTAAAAGGTAAAGATAGTAATAGCAATATTTTTGGTGTTTTGTAGTGATTGTAACAGTAGCAAAGGCAAAGTAAATAAGCGAAGCACAATATATGAAAAGCTCGTAGGCAATGGATCAGTGATGGATAATTATGTCGGATGCAATTCCTCGTGTAATAGCTATAACATAGGGTGACACAGAACTAGCTCCAATTCATCAATGTAATGTAGGCATGTATTCCGAATATAGTCATACATGCTTATGGAAAAGAACTTGCATGACATCTTTTGTCCTACCCTCCCGTGGTAGCGGGGTCCTAGTGGAAACTAAGGGATATTAAGGCCTCCTTTTAATAGAGAACCGGACCAAAGCATTAACACATGGTGAATACATCAACTCCTCAAACTACGGTCATCACCGAGAAGTATCCCGATTATTGTCACAACGGGGTTGCCGGATCATAACACATAATAGGTGACTATAGACTTGCAAGATAGGATCAAGAACACACATATATCGATGAAAACATAATGGGTTCAGATCTAAAATCATGGCACTCGGGCCCTAGTGACAAGCATTAAGCATAGCAAAGTCATAGAAACATCAATCTCAGAACATAGTGGATACTAGGGATCAAACCCTAACAAAACTAACTTGATTACATGATAAATATCATCCAACCCATCACCGTCCAGCAAGCCTACAATGGAATTACTCACGCACGGCGGTGAGCATCATGAAATTGGTGATGGAGGATGGTTGATGATGACGACGACAACGAATCCCCCTCTCCGGAGCCCCGAACGGATTCCAGATTAGCCCTCCCGAAAGAGATTAGGGCTTGGCGGCGGCTCTGTATCGTAAAACGCGATGAAACTTTCTCTCTGATTTTTTCTCCGTGAGACAGATTATATGGAGTTGGAGTTGAGGTCAGTGGAGCCTCAGGGGGCCCACGAGACAGGGGGCGCGCCCAGGGGGGAGGGCACTGTCACGCCCAAGATGCGACCCTATCCTAAAGGAACTCGAAGGTCCCACCAAGGATAGAAGCGCATCTTGAAGATGCTTTTGCAAGGTGGATATCATTACATCAACATTACATAATAGATGGGGATACATACAAGAGGCATACAATGCCACACGAATACAACATCATCTTACATAAGAGCACCATCCGACTACGAATGAAACACAAACAAAAACTCAAACGACATCCACCCTGCTAGCCCAGGCTGCCGACCTGGAACCTATCCCCTGATCGAAGAAGCAGAAGAAGAACTCAACACAAGCAAGCATCGCTCTCGCCTCATGATCATTGCATAAACCTATACCTGCAACTGTTGTTGTAGTAATCCGTGAGCCACAAGGACTCAGCAATCCCATTACCATGGGTACCAAGACTAGCAAAGCTTAATGGGAAAGGAAGGGGTAAAGTGGTGAGGTTGCAGCAGCGACTAAGCATATATGGTGGCTAACATACGCAAATAAGAGCGAGAAGAGAGCAAACGGAACGGCCGTGAAGCTAGCAATGATCAAGAAGTGATCCTGAACTCCTACTTACGTCAAACATAACCCAAAACCGTGTTCACTTCCCGGACTCCACCGAAAAGAGACCATCACGGCTACACACGCGGTTGATGCGTTTTAATTCATATCTGGTGTCAAGTTATCTACAACCGGACATTAGCAAGTTCCCATCTGCCGCATAACTGCGGGCACGAGTTTCGAAAGATTATACCCTGCAGGGGTGTCCCAACTTAGCCCATGATAAGCTCTCGCGATCAACGAAGGATATACCTTCTCCCAGGAAAACCCGATCAGACTCGGAATCCCGGTTTACAAGACATTTCGACAATGGTAAAACAAGATTAGCAAAGCTGCCCGATGTGCCGACAATCCTGATAGGAGCTGCACATATCTCGTTCTCAGGGCAACACCAGATGAGCAATCCGTACAACTAAAACCAGACCTCAAGTTTCCCTGAGGGGGCGCTGCAAAGGGCTCTAGTTCAGACCAGCACTTAGAGAAGCACTGGCCCGGGGGGGGGCTAAAATAAAGATGACCCTTGAGAGAGCAACTCCCAAGGGAAATGTAGGTGGTGATGAGGCAAATGGTAAAACCAAAGTTGGGCCTTGATGGAGGAATTATATTCAAAGCGAACTTTCAAGGGGGTCCCATAAATCACCCAACTGTGTAAGGAACGCAAAATCTGGGAACATAACACCGGTATGACGGCAACTAGGGCGGCAAGAGTGGAACAAAACACCAGGCATAAGGCCGAGTCTTCCACCCTTTACCAAGTATATAGATGCATTAATTAAATAAGAGATATTTTGATATCCCAACATAATCCTGTCCACCATGGAGCATTCTTCAACTTCACCTGCAACTACCAACGCTATAAGAGGGCTGAGCAAAGCGGTAACATAGGCAAGCAATGGTTTGCTAGGAAGGGTGAAAAAGATTAGGGGCTGACATGGCAATTGGGAGGCTTGAAGAGCAAATGATAGGTAGCGCAGCAAACCTATAGAACGAAGCAACTAGCATAGCAACGATAGTAGTGAGATCCAGGGTAGCGGTCATCTTGCCTGAAATCCCGCAAGGAAGAAGAATGAGTCCATGAAGAAGATGAAGCCACGAAGACGAACCAAGCGTAGACGAACGAATCCTCACGATCGCAACGAAACGGGAACTATCGAGAAGAAGCACACAACATAGTAAACACACCACACATTTACAAGACATGATGCTCATCCAAGTATTATGCAAGACAAGACTACATGAAGCAACTCATGGCAAGAGATGATGCATACAAGAGCAACACATCAAAGCAAGTTTAAATGAGGCCGGAAACAACATATAACAATTCCGGTAAGTCCTCATATGCAAGTTTCGAAATTGGTCCAGATCTGAATAAACCTTATGTTCAATTTGTTAAACAGCAAATTAGAACGCACCAAGATGATCTACACGAAATTCTAGTCAAGTTACATATAAAGTTCATTTAGTTCGGAGCTACGGCCTAGAAGATATGAGCAAAACAAGTTAAACATGACATTGATGCAAAATGCATACAAACATCAAGCAAACACTTCAAAACAAGGATGCAACATGATAATATGAAACTACATGCAATTCTAAGCAAGTTTCATCTAGAGCACACACAAAACGGAGCAACGGTTCAACACATACACTCCAGACATGATATAGCAACAATCTGTCCAAAATAGCAACTAGGCATTTTGCAAGCATCAAAAAAATATGCTACAGTACCATGATATGAAAACAAAAGGCATGGGCATGATGTACAGGTAAAGCATAACAAAACATGAACAACGATCTATCTCCATAAATCACTAGAACATGCTCCAAAACACATGGTAAGATTGCATATAATAACAGTTTCGGACTTTGCAGAAATAACATCTGGTTGCAATGTTTAGGGCTATCAAACAACATGTTACAAGAACGTAACATAGAAAATTAAGGCATGTCATGATGCTACTAAATGCATATAACAAAAGTCCTTTACTGACCAAGAGCCAACAAGGATCAGAAGATATGATGGCACCCATGTAAACATAGCAAGTTTCGTTAACAGATTCAAACATGGCAGGAACAACAATAAGTAGGCATGTTGGTGAGCTTGTACCACTCACCACAGAGCAATGTATGGCATTACAAGGCAAGTGACAGTAAGAACACATGTGTGTGAAGCTAGGCATGCCAATAGCAAGTTCATAGGGTGCATGGATCACTAGCAAAACACATGGCACAAACTAAACTTAATGTTGACAGGCTGATAGCAACATTATTTAGCAACTTTGGGGCAAGATTACAACAAGCTACAACAGGCTATAAATGCAACCAGGGGCATGGATGGATAGAGCATGATATATATAACAAAACATCTTTAGTGAACATCTCCAGATTATGCATAGAATGAGTTGTAGAAGCAGGTTTATATAGCATCATGAAATAGCAGTTTCAGCCTAGCAAAACAACAACAGCAAGTACCCTACTTAACAAGCTTGATGCACTCACTACACAACTCACAAAGATGGCATGATGTAGTTCAAAACACGTGTAGGACACATGCTCATAGGATGCACACATTAGATGCAACAAAAAAGACAAATCATCAAGTTATAACAGTTTCAGCAGATTAACATCATATAGCACTCTTGCAACGATGAATCAGGTGTCAAGATGAACTCAAACAAGCATGGCACAATAGAATGAAATGTAGAGCATCTCATGCCGAACATTTTTGATATATCACACGCACAAAACAGAGCAGTATGCGTGGAGTTATGACATGTCAAACATAGCACCAGAATAAAGGGATTTCGGGACTTAGTCATATTCTTCACCTCGCAGAAAACTGGATGGATCGGTTCGGGACGGTGCGGTATGGCTCGGAGGCGACGTTTGGATGGCGGGACGACAGGGTTCCGGGACGGCGGCGTCCAGATCGGGGCACAAGAGGCCCAAGGCCATGGCGGCGGCCGGACGGAGCTCTGGCTCCGGCGAGGGGTGGCGAAGGTTGGAGCTGGCGGATCCAGCCGTGAGCTCGCCAGATCTGACGAGGAACTGGGCGGGGCAGCCGATGGCGAAGTCCGGGCGGAGTCGCGCGATGGCAGCGTCACTGGGAGGTGGCAGGGCCGGCGCGGGACTCGCCGCGGCGGCGGTGGCCGCGGGAGCTGGGCGGCGCTAGGTCAGGGCGGAGCGCGGGGAGGCTCGTGGCGAGGTGGGGCGCACAGCGGCGGGGGCCCTCAGGGAGCACTGGCGGCGACCGGAGGCGATGGGCGGCGGAGAGCTCGGGCAGCGCGGCGGCGGGCCATGCCGGCGGTGGAAGGGCGGCGGTCGGCAGCGAGGCGCGAGGCGGCGATGCAGGGGAGGCCCGGCGAGGCCCGGTTCGACCCGGGGCAGGCCGGATCTGGGGCCCGGGCGGCGGTGCGCGGTGGGATGGCGGCGGCGACACGTGGCGATGCGGGATTGGGTGCGGGGGGCGGGGACGATGACATGGCGATCGCTGATTGGACGAAGTGACGTGTCCGGCGGACATGTCCGGTGCGGATGGACATGTCCGGCGGCGCGGTGGGGAAGGGGCTAGGGTTTTGGGGGGATTCATCCGTGAATTTCGGGGGAGAGGGACATATAAATAGTTGGAGGGAGCTAGGAGAGTCCAAATGAGCTGTGGTTTTCGCCCACACGATCGTGATCGAACGACCAAGAGCATGGAGGGAGTTAGGATGGGTTTTGGGCCACTTTGGAGGGGTGTTGGGCTGCAAGACAAAAGAGGCTTTTACGGTACCCCGGTTAACCGTTGGAGTATCAAACGGACTCCAAATGGCACGAAACTTGACAGGCGGTCTACCGGAGCTATACAAAGGCCGCTTGGCAAACCACGGTCCATTCCGAGAATGTTTAATACCCACTCGCAATAGGAGACAAAAAGGGGAACGCCGGAGGACATAGGAGTGCCGGATTGCAAAACGGACAACGGGGAAAATGCTCGGATGCATGAGATGAACACGTATGTAAAATGAGATGCACATGATGAAATGGCAAAATGCAACACGCAAGAAAATGATATGGACACACCAGCTAATAACTGGCAGACACCTGGCGCATCGAATCCGGGGCGTTACAACACTCCTCCACTAACAAGAGATCTCGTCCCGAGATCTTAGGACCGAGACGGGAGAGAAAAGGGAAGAGGTGAAACAAGAACTCAAGAGAAGAATAAAGGAATCGAGAGCACTCGAGAAGAAGAGAGGAATGACGAGAATGACGAGAATCGAAAGCTGACGGAATCAGATCGACTATGAAACCACTCCGGTTAGAACGAGATAAGAAACAAATAAGACTGAAAGGATTTTGGCAGCACTCCGACTGAACGTGGAAAGATTAGAGCATGAGGTTGACAAGATTTAACGATAGTTGACGAGAAAAACAACACAATGCCTCCGGAGGAATTGAAATAGAATGAAAATAATTTAGAAGAAAGGATTGAATGAAGTTGTTGAGAAAATCAACAACGAAAGAATAAGTTTGTTGTGGTCTTATAGGTAACATCTCAAGATCATAAGGTGATAACCGGCCACAAACGGAAATGATTGGATATCTGAGATGAACGAAGAAATGCAAAACTCCACTTCAAAAGAAAATGAAGAATTGTTTGCACTTCGAGACGCAAGAGGAAAAGATACTTGAACTCCACCAACAAGAATCTTGATGAACTCTTGAAGAATGAATTAAATCACGAAGAACCACCATGAAGAACTCCGGTGACAAAAGAATGATGAGATAGAATGAAGGATGAAAGAATAAGATGAGCCTTGCGGTGATTTAGATGGAGGTTCCGACGAAATGACCGAGGAAATTTGAACTCCGAAAAGAAAAGATGAAAACACATGGAACTAGAATTTATTCAACAGGAACAAAGTCCAAAGTAAGGGATTACTCACTTGGATGAAATAAGGATAAGATTTATTGTATGCTTATCCTTCATCATATTAAATTGATGACAAGCAATGGATTTTGCATATTAATTATTCTTTTTGAAAAAGAATTGATAAGTGACATATCACAAACTTGAGAAGGTGTTCATGAACCACCGGTAGGACTGGAAAGATTGAATGAGTAAAAATGATGATCAAGGAAAAATAATCTTGAACGAACCACCTTTAGAAATGAAAATGAACGAAGAAAAGAGAAAGAATCGCCGGGAAGAATTAGAAGAACCAAATATGTCGGAGGTGATTTACAAACAAGAGAAAGGGAAGAACTCGAGCTGATTAAAGAACATCTGAACGAAGCGTCGGGATAAATAGAGAATGATAACTGGAATGATGGCCTCCGGTGAAAATAAATGGAAAAACAACTCCTGACATGCACTGGATGGGTAAGAAAAGAATATCTAATAACTGGAATAAATCGAGAGGATAACATGAAGCTAGAACCACGAAACTTCGAGAGAACGGGCAAGATGGAAAAACTCTTCTTCAATCTTCAAATGACGATGGGAAACACCATCAAAATTACTGAGATACTCCGGGAGAATGAAAAGCGAAGGGGTTGAGCCAACAATGAAAAAGATTTGAAATCAATCTTGGAAAGGCATCTGACTGATGAAATTCATTCTTACGTCAAACTCCAAAAAGAATTTGAGAATAACTACGGGGAAATTAGAAGAGTCAGGTAAGATCCTGGGAAAAGACCTGTGGGTTAGGGCCCACTAAATAGAAAAGCACCATTGGAAAGGGATGTTGAACAGATAGGTGAAGCACCAGAACAATTGAAATATTTGAATGAGGTGACAACCTCGAATAAATTCAAACACATACGACTCTCCTAATATGTCTTGCACACTCCGGAAGGATAAACTGGCGAGAGGCGAATGAGCAAGGAAAACACTTGAGCCGAGGGAAAGGAATATGATCAACCGAAAAACTTGAATTGAATCCACTAGAAAAGAAAAAGAGATGAAGAATGTTGAACAAAACGAGAATCACCCATTGAAATGATTGAGAGAAGACTGAAGAGGCTCCGTACGAATGAAATTGCTGCTCGAAACAGAATCAGGCTCCGGGAAGAAGAGTTGAGAGGGCGGGAAAACAAAGGCAACTTGGAATGGAAAAACCGATGAATAACTTGAAGAGAAAGCATCTGTTGAAATCATTGAGGAAAGAAAGCAAAGACTTCTCACGAGTAGGATGGATACTGTATTACACACTCCGGCTCTGAGATGAAAAAGGGTGGGCGGGTGGGAAAAGAAGACAACTGAGGATTGAACTCAAAGATGAAGAGGCTCGAGTCAACTTGACGAGAAATGCACTGGATGAAAAGAGCTGAGAACCAACTACCAGAAAACCAACTGCGTGACCCTAAAGAAAAATTTGAAGGGGAAGAGGAGTAATTCAAAACACCTACGTCAAGATTACTTACCAGAACAACGAAGGGGTTGAGGAGTAAAACGAATTCCTACTCTGTGATATAACTAGACTCCGAAAACAGTTTTCTTCTAGACTCGACAACGGCCAAACTACATGATCAATCAAGGGGGCTCCTAGGGTCGGTCGAGGCTCTGATACCAACTTTTCATGCCCAAGATGCGACCCTATCCTAAAGGAACTCAAATGTCCCATCAAGGATAGAAGCGCATCTTGAAGACACTTTTGCAAGGTGGATATCATTGCATCAACATTACATAATAGATGGGGATACATACAAGAGGCATACAATGCCACACGAATACAACATCATCTTACATAAGAGCACCATCCGACTAAGGATGAAACACAAACATAAACTGAAACGACATCCACCCTGCTAGCCTAGGCTGCCGACCTGGAACCTATCCCCTGATCGAAGAAGCAGAATAAGAACTCAACGCAAGCAAGCATCGCTCTCGCGTCATGATCATCGCATAAACCTGTACCTACAACTGTTGTTGTAGTAATCTGTGAGCCACGAGGACTCAGCAATCCCATTACCATGGGTATCAAGACTAGCAAAGCTTAATGGGAAAGGAAGGGGTAAAGTGGTGAGGTTGCAGCAGCGACTAAGCATATATGGTGGCTAACATACGCAAATAAGAGCGAGAAGAGAGCAAACGGAACGGCCGTGAAGCTAGCAATGATCAAGAAGTGATCCTGAACTCCTACTTACGTCAAACATAACCCAAAACCGTGTTCACTTCCCGGACTCCACCGAAAAGAGACCATCACGGCTACACACGCGGTTGATGCGTTTTAATTCATATCTGGTGTCAAGTTATCTACAACCGGACATTAGCAAGTTCCCATCTGCCGCATAACTGCGGGCACGAGTTTCGAAAGATTATACCCTGCAGGGGTGTCCCAACTTAGCCCATGATAAGCTCTCACGGTCAACGAAGGATATACCTTCTCCCAGGAAGACCCGATCAGACTCGGAATCCCGGTTTACAAGACATTTCGACAATGGTAAAACAAGACCAGCAAAGCCGCACGATGTGCCGACAATCCCAATAGGAGCTGCACATATCTCGTTCTCAGGGCAACACCCGATGAGCGATCCGTACAACTAAACCAGACCTCAAGTTTCCCTGAGGGGGCGCTGCAAAGGACTCTAGTTCGGACCAACACGTAGAAAAGCACTG
>NC_057810.1:480296231-480298932 GCF_018294505.1 Triticum aestivum | reverse complement strand
ACACTCGAGAGAGCGACTCCCAAGGGAAAAGTAGGTGGTGGTGAGGCAAATGGTAAAACCAAGGTTGGGTTTTGCTAGAGGAGTTTTATTCAAAGCGAACTGTCAAGGGGGTCCCATAAATCACCCAACCGCGTAAGGAATGCAAAATCCAGGAACATAACACTGGTATGACGGAAACTAGGGCGGCAAGAGTGGAACAAAACACCAGGCATAAGGCCGAGTCTTCCACCCTTTACCAAGTATATAGATGCATTAATTAAATAAGAGATATTGTGATATCCCAACATAATCCTGTCCACCATGGAGCAATCTTCAACTTCACCTGCAACTAGCAACACTATAAGAGGGCTGAGCAAAGCGGTAACATAGGCAAGCAATGGTTTGCTAGGAAGGGTGAAAAAGATTAGAGGCTGACATGGCAATTGGGAGGCTTGAAGAGCAAATGATAGGTAGCGCAGCAAACCGATAGAACGAAGCAACTAGCATAGCAATGATAGTAGTGAGATTCAGGGTAGAGGTCATCTTGCCTAAAATCCTGCAAGGAAGAAGAACAAGTCCATGAAGAAGATGAAGTGACGAAGACGAACCAAGCGTAGATGAACGAATCCTCACGATCGCAACGAAACGGGAACTATTGAGAAGAAGCACACAACATAGTAAACACACCACACATTTACAAGACATGATGCTCATCCAAGTATGATGCAAGACAAGACTACATGAAGCTACTCATGGCAAGAGATGATGCATACAAGAGCAACACATCAAAGCAAGTTTAAATGAGGCCGGAAACAACATATAACAATTCCGGTAAGTCCTCATATGCAAGTTTCGAAATTGGTCCAGATCTGAATAAACCTTATGTTCAAGTTGTTAAACAGCAAGTTAAGATGCACCAAGATGATCTACACGAAATTCTAGTCAAGTTACATATAAAGTTCATTTATTTCGGAGCTACGGCCTAGAAGATATGAGCAAAACAAGTTAAACATGGCATTGATGCAAAATGCATACAAACATCAAGCAAACACTTCAAAATAAGGATGCAACATGATAATATGAAACTACATGCAATTCTAACCAAGTTTCATATAGAGCACACTCAAAACGGAGCAACGGTTCAACACATACACTCCAGACATTATATAGCAACAATCTGTCCAAAACAGCAACTAGGCATCTTCCAAGCATCAAAACAATATGCTACAGTACCACAATATGAAAACAAAAGGCATGTGCATGATGTACAGGTAAATCATAACAAAACATGAACACTGAGCTATCTCCAGAAATCATTAGAACATGCTCCAAAACACATGGCAAGATTGCATATAATAATAGTTTCAGACTTTGCAGAAATAACATCAGGTTGCAATGTTTAGGGCTATCAAACAACATGTTACAGGAACGTAACATAGAAACTTAAGGCATGGCATGATATTACTAAATGCATAGAACAAAAGTCCTTTACTGACCAAGAGCCAACAAGGATCAGAAGATATGATGGCACCCATGTAAACATAGCAAGTTTCGTTAACAGATTCAAACATGACAGGAACAACAATAAGTAGGCATGTTGGTGAGCTTGTACCACTCACCACAGAGCAATACATGGCATGACAAGGAAACCGACAGTAAGAAGACATGTTTATGAAGCTAGGCATGTCAAGAGAAAGTTCATAGGGTGCATGGATCACTAGCAAAACACATGGCACAAACTGAACTTAATGTTAACAGGCTGACAACAACATTATTTAGCAACTTTGGAGCAAGATTACAACAAGCTACAACAGGCTATAAATGCAACCAGGGGCATGGATGGATAGAGCATGACATTTATAACAAAACATATTTAGTGAACATCTCCAAATTATGCATAGAATGACTTGTAGAAGCAGGTTTATATAGCATCATGAAATAGCACATTCAGCCTAGCAAAATAGCAACAACAAGTACCCTATGTAACAAGCTTGATGCACTCACTACGCAACTCACAAAAATACATGGATGGCACCCCTGTAAATATGGCATGATGTAGCTCAAAACACATGTAGGACTCATGCTCATAGGACGCACACATCAGATGCAACACAAATGACAAATCACCAAGTTATAATAGTTTCAGCAGATTAACATCATATAGCACTCTTGCAACGATGATTCAGGCATCAAGATGAACTCAAACAATCATGGCATAATGGAATGAAATGTAGAGCATCTCATGACGAACAATTTTGATATATCACACGCACGAAACGGAGCAGTATGCGTGGAGTTATGACATGTCAATCATAGCACCAGAATAAAGGGATTTTGGGACTTGGTCATATTCTTCATATTCTTCACCTTCCAGAAAACAGGATGGATCGGTTCGGGACGAGGCGGTACGGCTCGGAGGCGATGTTTGGATGGCGGGACGACAGGGTTCCGGGACGGCGGCGTCCATATCGGGGCGCAAGAGGCCCGAGGCCATGGCGGCGGCCGAACGGAGCTCCGGCTCCGGCAAGGGGTGGCGAAGGTCGGAGCGGGCGGATCCAGCCGCGGGCTCGCCGGATCTGACGAGGAACAGGGCGGGGCAGCCGGTGGCGAAGTCTGGGCGGAGTCGCGCTATGGCGGCATCACTGGGAGGCGGCAGGGCCGGCGCGGGACTCGCGGCGGCGGCGGCGGCGGCCGCGGGAGCCGGGCGGCGCTAGGTCAGGGC
>NC_057810.1:479562777-479568462 GCF_018294505.1 Triticum aestivum | reverse complement strand
AGTCAATTCAGCCGACTGAAGTGTAGCTAAATCGGAGCAGCATCACAAGCAAGAGCAAGAGCAAGAGCAGCAGCGCGAGCAAGAGCAATAGCAAGAGTAATAGCAAGAGCAGACCAGGCAGGGGACCAAGAGCAAGAGCAGAGTAGCAGCGCGAGCGAGAGATAAAGTAGCAACAGCTCCTACTGATGTGGACGTCGCCACCGAGGGAGCGACGCCGTTAAGGAAGTGGCCGGTGACGCTGCCGTGGATGGAGTCGCGCCATGTCGGCTTGGGACCGAGCACCGGCAGAACCGTGAGATCGAATCAAGAATAAAATGCGGCGATTAGTGTACAACCTCTTTGGTGGTGCCGATTAGGCAGCAACTTCATCCGAGGAAACAGTGATGATGATGCTCTTCCCATGGTGCAGGTGAAGAAAACATTGTGGGAATGGAGGTGGCGCAAAAGACGAGGGGGACATCGGGGCAGCTCCTTGGAGGTGGAGGATGGGGTGGCTGAAACGGCGGGATGACCAGACCGACGATGGATCCTCATCTGGTATGGTGGATGAGGGACGTCGAGATGTTGCTGTGGACGACATCGTCAGGGAAGAGGCTTCAGCTGGGTGGCGGACGGAGAAGGGTGTGGGGCTCCGTGGGTTTTCGTGGCCTCGGTGTACGAATGGGTGGGCGGATGGGATGGGAGTGGGGAACCATGGCTTAGGGACGCGCTTGTCCAAAATGTGGGGTAAGTTATGAAAGTACCCCCACCGATTTGAGGCGGTTCTTTCGGTTCAGGGGTACCACGGGCATTTCGCATGTCGGGATTTCACAGGAGGTGGGAGTTTTCGCACGTGTTGTAATTTTGGAATAGCAAGGCGCCGGTTGAGATGGAGGGTGTTGTCGGAGCACAACGAGATAAAGATATATCTTCAATATTTCGGGCTAACGAGGCGCGGGTTGAAATTTCCGGCAAAGCCTAACGTGTACTGTACCAAATCAATTCGCACTACAAATGTCGTTAAAAACTTTGAATTCATGTTATGTTCAATTAAAATATTTCGCTACGTGTATAATGTATGGGACCTACTACTCAAATGAACGTTTTAGTGCATTCCAAACGTATATACTACCGCTTCAATATGAACTAAATTTGAATTTGTTTCTCTATTTGAATAAGATCTACAATAATGATTGTTGTGAAGTGATACGTCTCCAATGTATCTATAATTTTTGATTGTTCCATGCTATTATACTACCCGATTTGGATGTTTATTGGCTTTACTTTACACTTTTATATCATTATTGGGACTAACCTACTAACCAGAGGCCCAGCCCGTATTGCTGTTTTTTTGCCTATTTCAGTGTTTCGAAGAAAAGGAATATCAAACGGAGTCCAAACAAAATGAAACCTTTGGGAGCGATATTTTTGGAACAAACGCAATCGAGGAGACTTGGAGTGGACGTTAAGAAGCAGCCGAGGCGGCCATGAGGCAGGAGGGCGCGCCCTAGGGGGTAGGCGCGCCCCCACCCTCATGGTCCCCTCGATGCTCCCCTGACCTACCTCCTTCGCCTATTTATACCTCCATACCCGGAAAACATCCAGGAGCACCACGAAAAACTATTTCCACCACCGCAACCTTCTGTATCCACGAGATCCCATCTTGGAGCCTTTGTCGGTGCTCCGCCGGAGGGGGAATCGACCATGGAGGGCCTCTACATCATCTCCAAGGCCTCTCCGATGAGTTGTGAGTAGTTTACCATAGACCTTCGGGTCCATAGTTATTACCTAGATGGCTTCTTCTCTCTCTTTGAATCTCAATACAACGTTCTTCTCAATCTTCTTGGACATCTATTCGATGTAACTCTTTTTGCAGTGTGTTTGTCGAGATCCGGTGAATTGTGGGTTTATGATCAAGTTTATCTAGGAGAAGTATTTGAATCTCCTCTGAATTCTTTTATGTATGATTGGTTATCTTTGCAAATCCCTTCGAATTATCAGTTTGGTTTGGCCTACTAGATTGATCTTTCTTGCAATGGGAGAAGTGCTTAGCTTTGGGTTCAATCTTGCGGTGTCCATTCCCAGTGGCAGCAGGGGCAACAAGACACGTATTGTATTGTTACCATCGAGGATAAAAAGATGGGGTTTATATCATATTTCATGAATTTATCCCTCTACATCATGTCATCTTTCTTAATGCGTTACTCTGTTCGTCATGAACTTAATACTCTAGATGCAGGCAGGAGTCGGTAGATGTGTGGAGTAATAGTAGTAGATGCAGAATTGT
Organism: Triticum aestivum; assembly: GCF_018294505.1. Classification (NCBI taxonomy): domain Eukaryota; kingdom Viridiplantae; phylum Streptophyta; class Magnoliopsida; order Poales; family Poaceae; genus Triticum; species Triticum aestivum. Next base: position 479,566,196 of record NC_057810.1, on the reverse strand, counting down.
TTCGATCTAGTTGTCACGGACGTGATGCCTATATACATGATCATGCCTAGATATTCTCATAACTATGCACTTTTCTATCAATCGCTCGACAGTAATTTGTTCACCCACCGTAATAATTATGCTATCTTGAGAGAAGCCACTAGTGAAACCTATGGCCCCCGGGTCTATCTTTTATCATACAAGTTTCCCATCTGCTTTTATTTGCATCTTTAATTTTCAATATATATCATAAAAATACCAAAAATATTTATCTTATTATCTCTATCAGATCTCACTTTTGCAAGTTACTGTGAAGGGATTGACAACCCCTTTATCGCGTTGGTTGCGAGGTTCTTGTTTGTTTGTGTAGGTATGAGGGACTTCTTTGGAGCCTCCTACTGGATTGATACCTTGGTTCTCAAAAACTGAGGGAAATACTTACGCTACTGTGCTGCATCACCCTTTCCTCTTCAAGGGAAAACCAACGCAATGCTCAAGAGGTAGCAAAAAAGATTTCTAGCGCCGTTGCCAGGGTGGTCTTCGCACAATTCAAGGCATACCAAGTACCCATCACAAACTCATCTTCCTCACATTACATTATTTGCCATTTGCCTCTCGTTTTCCTCTCCTCCACTTCACCCTTGTCGTTTTATTCGCCCTTCTTCTGTTTGTATTGATGTCTTACTTGGCTCGTTTGCTCATTTGGTTGGACTAGTTGTTTATTTTTTGCTAAACAGAGAACCTAAGATCTATGGATCCTCATACGCTTGCTAATCTTTTTAAGAGATCCAATTATGATGAACCAATTGCTAGTGAGTTTTGTGCACTAGTTTATCTTTATGAAGCTTTGCTCGAAATTCATGAATTTGAAAATTATGATGAAGAAATTTATGAAGAGATTCACGATAACTCCTTGAATAAAAAGCATGATTGCAATGATTTTACTATAAATTCTCTTGATGTCAATTGTGCTAATAATATGCAAAACCCTAAGCTTGGGGATGGTAGTTTTGCTATGTCTACTACTTGTTGCAATGATCATGATTCGGGTGATTCTTCTTATAATCTTGAAAATTTATTTGAGCCCCATGATGAATATGAGATTGATAATAGTGTTTGCAATAATATTGAAAGTGGGTTTGGAAGAGTGTCAGCTTTAGATCCCACATATTTGGAGTATGTTCAATCTTATGATATTTTTGATAAAAGTGGGTTTGGAGAGGTCATGACTTTAGTTAATGTTAATCCCACTATCTTGGAAGAGTGTCAACTTTGCATGCATATGGATTGTGTTGAGAATATGTTATGTGATAGCTATTTTGTTGAATTTGCTTATGATCTTACATGTAATTATTATGAGAGAGGAAAATATGGTTGTAGAAATTTTCATGTTAATAAATTACCTCTCTTCATGTTGAGATTGCTATCGTCTTCTTCCTTGCATATGCTAGTTTCTGCTTGCCTTGATAATTTGTTTGCTTATAAAAAACCTATGCATAGGAAGTATGTTAGACTTAAGTGTGTTTGTCACATGTTTTATGATGCTCTCTTTATGCTTCAATTCTTGTCTTTCATGTGAACATCATTGAAATCTCACTTCCGCAAGTTACCGTGAAGGGATTGACAACCCCTTTATCGCATTGGTTGTGAGGTTCTTGTTTGTTTGTAGGTACGAGGGACTTCTGTGGAGCCTCCTACTGGATTGATACCTTGGTTCTCAAAAACTAAGGGAAATACTTGCGCTACTTTGCTGCATCACCCTTTCCTCTTCAAGGCAAAACCAACACAGTGCTCAAGAGGTAGCATGAAGTCAAAGCATTTGAATTCGTTTCTCTGTTTTAATAAGATCTACAATCATCATTATTGTCAATTTAAACCATCATTTGTGTATTATCTTCACAGCACACCACATGATTAGTCTTGAATTACATATGAACTATGTGTACTATACAAACTCGAACTCGATTTTTTGAATCCACTTTATGTTGAATTCAAATCACAGTAAATTTCAAGCTCTAGCTAGATCTTCATAATCTAAACCATGTCTCATATGTATAATGCGTTTATCACATTATGTATGTTGCCCCGCCCCCTGCGCCTATAAGTATTTACATGTGAGTTGCAAACACCACACATTACCACAAATTCAAATAAAAAGTGAGAATGTTCGATATATAGTATTGTTTAGATTGTTCGATATTTAGTTGTAAGCTGCAAACGCCACACATTATCACAAATTCAAATAAAATGTGAGATTGTTTGATGTATAGTATGGTTTAGATTGTTCGACATTTAGCTGTGAGTTGCAAATGCCATGCATTATCACATTATGGTATAACATGTGCAAAACCACAACACGCATATCACCGCTATATTCATGCATGCATATGTTTAAAACACTATGATCTCCTATTCAAATATATGAATCCACTTTCACATCAAATTATGATCTTTGTTAGTCTCTTACACCCACACAATCCTCTAACCTTTGTAGCTACCACTAACTTTCACTCGTGCATGCACATGCCCTCCTCGCCCTCCCCCTCCCTCAGCATTCTATCCATCACGCACATTCATTTTTTTCTTTAGGTCGTTCTCCCACAGTCTCCACGACTCCTTTCCGACACACACCGACCGATAAACCTCTCCAGCAATGTCTGCCTACAACATACACATGCACCTTAAATCTCCTCCTTTATGTGTCCTTGCCTCGTGTCTCTCATACGGTCCCACACGTGTAAACTCTCACCCCTCTCTTCATCGATCTCACAACCGCACACTCCTCCCCCTATATAGCTAGTAGATGGGCCTCTCGCACCACCTCCTAGCTCCATTCTCTCTGTCTATCCGTCTCGCTGGGCCTTATTTGCCTCTAACAAATGGACGTACACCGACCTATCTCCCGCTATACATATAGCTAGCTAGGTCCTTATAACCCGTTTTCCCCACGCGTCGATCGATCTACCTCATTAGTTATGTCTCTCCCTTCCTCCAACAAACAACAATTGATCTACCGATCTAGTTAGGTTTGCTTACCAAACACATGGTTCCCCTTCATCATCCATGGATGCGTCCCGACAGATCTATCATGCACAGGCACACACAAAAACACATCCCCACTCTTATTGATAATATTGCAGTTCCACCCTCAGTTTGTCTAGTAGGCCTATCCCACCATCTTCGAGAAGCAACTCCATCACCCATCCAACACTCTACCCCTCTCCCACCCTCTCCTCTCTCTCTCTCTCTCTCTCTCTCTCTGTCCCATCCTATTTCCCGTCCTTCAGTTATGTATGGATGTCGACCAATCTCCCTCAAGACATAGCTGGGTCTCTCCTTCTCAACACATATACGAGTCGTTCTACCTCTATAGTTAAGACTCTGCCTACCCCTCCCCCACCCCCTCCCACACACACACACTGATACATCGAGCGCTCTAG
>NC_057810.1:479246967-479257680 GCF_018294505.1 Triticum aestivum | reverse complement strand
CCCCGCCAGCCTCCACGGCCCCTGCCCCACGCCTCCCCGACCGCGGACCCAGCTCCGCCCTGGCCGGCCTCCACGGTCCCTGCCCCGCGCCGGCCAATCGCGGCCCCAGCTCCGCCCCCGCCGGCCTCCACGGCCCCTGCCCCACGCCTCCCCGACCGCGGACCCAGCTCCGCCCTGGCAGGCCTCCACGGCCCCGCCCCGCGCCGCCCCGACCATGGCCCCAACTCCGCCCCGGCCGGTCTCCATGGCCACGCCCCGGCAAGAGACAACCAGCATCCAAGACCCTCCCGAGTCCGGCGAGATCCGCGCCATGTTGAGACTGCACCATCGGATACCCAGGCGTGGATTTGGGCTCTGCCTTTGGCTGCTGTACGTGGTTCTTGTGCCAGTGCGGTTCACCGGCGATACATGGTGTAGTGCACCTCGACGTGTGGTGCGGCTCAGAACAATTTTTGCGCGTGGCTCGGTTGCCGGGTCACTGCAGAAGCCTCCTACCCTTCTGTACCACTTCCTCCCCTTGTTTCCTTCCCCACGACCGTCCCCCGGCGAGGAGAAACTCCACTGCAGTTTGGCCGTTCAGCCGGCGACGAGCTCGTGCACATAAATCGTGGATGCAGTACAGTTTTGGTTTCGACCATAACAAAAAGCAGCTCACTGTGTAGGTGCGGGGTTCAGAGACTCGATTGCAAGTTTCTACCATGTCGCGAGGGGAACCGGCTCCTCTACCGTGCAGTGAGCACGGCAGGGACGCTACAGTACCCTGCCTTTGGGCATCTATCAGCTGTTAGATGCAGTATAAATGGCTCAGATCTATTTGCTACAGTGTGCAAACAGTGCAAATGCTACAGAAACCGAAACAGTATATTCCGCTACAGTATGCAAACAGTAATTCCGGCTACAGTTCATCCTGCCGTGCCTTCTGTATTTACACTGTCCCGGGATACTGTAGCATCCCTGCTGTGCCCGCTGCACGGTAGAGGAGCCGGTTCCGTCGCGAGGTGTGTAGGTACAGTTGGGTGTGGCTCATTTGATGCTATAGTGCCACGTGGTTCGGCAGTGCTCTTCTGCACTTCACTGATTTTGTGGTTTTTGAAGAGAAAAAATAAGTGCAAATGAAGTCCGCTATGGTTTGCTATTGAGGTTCGTTTTACTCATTTTTGTAGGAAAAGATGGAGTGATGCAGTTCTATTGGATGCCCCATTGCTCAAATTTGCTCTTGTTGAAAACTGCACTTCATTAGTTCATTGTAAAAACACTGCAGCTCATTACCGCGATTCGGCTGGTGGAGAGTGCAGATTATGTATGCGTGTGTAGCTGTGTATAACAATCAGATGGATGTGCATCTTTTGAAGCTCGCTTTCTTCTTTGACGTGGTTCGCTATAAAACGCCGCTGTTGTCCACTTGGTAAACACAAAACAAAAACATGTCAAAAAAGAAGCTCGCTTCTATATTAGATGTAGTTTACTCGCGCAGTCCTTGCGGTCCACTCGCTTGGTCAACACGCGTAAAAAATTAATAAGTACGAAAAAAAGAAAACAAAAACTCATGAGGTTCACTTTTGGTAGTGTTGAGGTTCACTTTCGGAAGTGTTGCGGTCCACTCCCATTCAAAAAAATGTTCTAAAAAAGACAACAAAAACTTGTGCGAGAAAGTTTACGTCCAACAAAAAGAAATCATGAAGTTCATTTGTCTGTCTGATGTAGTGCAGTTTTTAGGTTGAAGCAGTGCGTTCTTCTGTCCGATGAAAGGTCCACTTGCTTGGTTAACGCGCATAAAAACTTAATAAGTATGAAAAAAATACAACAAAAACTCATGAGGTTCAGTTTTGATAGTGTTGCGATTCATTTTTGGGAGTGTTGCGGTCCACTCTTGTTCAAAAAAAGTTAAAAAGTTAAAAAAAAGACAACAAAAACTTTTGCGAGAAAGTTTATGTCCGACAAAAAGAAATCATGAAGTTCACTTGACTTCCTGCTGCAGTGCGGTTTTCCGTTTGAAGTAGTGCATTCTTCTGTGTGATGAAGTACACACGATGATTTTGGTCTCGCGGAAAACAGAGTGTCCGCTTTTCGGTAAATTTAAAACCGCTCTTAAACCGTAAGAAATTAGAGAGAGTGTTCTACATGAAAAAGTTGCGTCTCATCGATATCTCTCCAACGGCATATCATTTGAATCATTTTGACAACCGGTTTGTAAAAATTTCGCAAAAAACGGCCGCTGCCACTCATCATCCGCCACACGATTTTTAAAATTAACTTAAAATCGTAAGGAATCTCAAAAACATTTTAACATATGAAAGTTGCGCCTCGTCCATAGATTTTCAACGGTATATTACACACTTTGTTTCGACAAACGGTTAAAAAACTGGAGCGAAAACAGTACCAAAAATTTGATTTTTTTGAAAAACAGAATTCCGCAATTTAGTAAATTTGAAACTGCTCTTAAACTGTAACGAATTAGAGAAAATGATAGATATGAAAAAGATGCGTCTCGGCGATATATTTCCAACGATGTATCATTTGCTTCGTTCCAACGAGCGGTTTAGAAGAAATCGCGAAAAACGCTCGCTGCCACTCGTCCTAGGCCGCACCATTTTTAAAACTGCTCTTAAACTGTGTGGAATCTCGAAAAGTGTTCAACATGTGGAAGTTGCGGCTAATCCATAGCTTTTCAACAGTATATTATACGCCTCATTCCGATAAACGGTTAAAAAATTAGAGTGAAAACAGTATTAAAAAAATAACGCGTGCAGTTTTTTCTGACGAGAAGTTCACTCGTGTGAGTACTGCCGCACACTTAGTTCAAAGAACGACGTGCACTTGCATTGAGCGTGCAGTGCAGAAGTGTTATCAGAACAGTTATTCTACTAATATTAGCAGAATAGACCGGCTATTCTAATCCCGGGATTAGAATAACTATTTGGATCACGACGCCCCTATATATAAGGCCCGATGAGATCATCCCCAACTTCTGAACAGGATGCGACAAAGAAAAAAAACGCACCCACCTTCTTCCCCCGTGCTCTATCCCAACCCGATTCCACCTTCCCCCGCACACAACCACCGGCAGCCATGATCGCCCCTGCCTCGCCCCTGCCCCACCCCCATATCCGACCTCCGCGCCACCTCAGCCCCCGGATCCGGTGACCGGGCTGTCTCCGCCCCTGGATCTGGTCGCCGGGCCTCCTCATTCCCCTGGATCCACCAGGCACCGATCCCGCCACCGCCAGCGACCACCAAGCGCTGGGGCGCGGCCCCGCCGTCTACCTGTGGTACGCCGCCGCCCCTTCCCTGCCACGTAGGCTGCCCCCGGCCTCGCCCAGCTTCTCTTCCAGCGACGGTGGCCTCGTCAGTAGAGGAGCCCGCCATGGCCATGGGAGACGGCGACCTCCCCGACCTCCTGCGGGCCCTCTGGTCAACTATTGCCTCCCCACCCCGGCCCCCTCGCCTCCCGACCAACCACCGCCTCCCCATCCCTTCGGCCGACCTGCAGATGGGGGAGGTCTCGACCTGCAGCTGGGAGGAGTCCCGACCTGCACCTGGTCGCGCGCGCCGCTGCCACTGAGGTCCACCACCTACAGCCGGCGCGGCGGCAACCACCCCCCGCTGCCGCCCCATTCTGGCTCTCCGGTCGCCGGTGTCCATCTCCGCGCAGCCACCGAGTCCCGGCAGCCAACAAGCTGTTCGGCGGTCGTGGACCTTAGCCGAACACAAAAGCTGGCCAAGCCCCACAATGCCTCTCCTCTTGTCGCGGCAGGCTCCTGCGCGCTGCAGTTCATGATGCCCTGGTCGAGGCGCTCAAGAGCTATCTCCATGGAGGGATTGCAGCGGCACACCACGAGCTATGAGTAGTCCAGACCCACCTGTGCTACTGTTGTTGTTGGTCCTCAGGTTGGCTGTGCCCAAATCCAACGAGGAGCAGTAGTAGTAGCAGGTACTGGAGGAGAACAAAGCGTGTGCTGTGGCGAGGAGTGTTGTTTGCAAAATTTCCATTGGCCTTCTCTAGTTGCGTCCTCGTTACTGCTGCTCCAGACAAGTATGGACTGCAGGACGCCTCCACAGCATGACCAAGTGTCGGTCTTTTTCTCTGAACCTCTTCCTTTCTGCTTGCACACTCTGAACTTGTTGCACCTCCGTTAGTATGGAATGATTGTACACTTGCCAAAATTAATCGATGCTGATCCGATACTCCATTAACGTGTAGTATATTTGTTGCTGAGATGATTCATTGACCATACTTGCATATTCTTTATTTTTTTTCTTGCTGTGCTCTCTCTGTTGCTAGCCTGCGTGTTCATGGACATATTCATGGCGGTTAGTAGTTGTGGCTGCTTCACAAACTTTTAGCGCCAAGAGCTGCGTCTCCAGCTTTCTTGAGCATGTCCAGACGAAAAGCGAGTCAAAAACCATTGCCCCTTGTGATGCAATGGATCGGACACCATAGGGTTCAAAGGATTGGATCCGGTTTCCTATTAATGCATGCCTCACCAGCTGCTCATAAATATATGATGTTTATGTCCTTTGAATGCACTAGCCTGCGAGAGATGACACTCCATCCGCGCATTGTATGCTTGCCCAGATACAAACATCCGTCCTTCTGGACATCTACATCGTTTTTATGGCACTATTTGACCGCTAGTAATTCCGACCGTAATTGTTGCATGACGAAATAGGAATGGTTTTGCTAAATTTCAGCTATCTAAAAATCTAGTAAATCTCAATCACTTTAATTAGTAAAATTTGGTTCATATGATAGGAATATTATAAGAATAGAAAAATCATAGAAAACGAGATGACATGCATCTCGATTTCTATATGGAAAGAGATGTGCTCCACCAAGGATGGCAAAAAAATTATATTTCCTTTATAGTGTGTGTTTTTATTAGAAGAAAAGAAAAAGAGAAATTCAGTTTGTAATGATGAGGCCGCTCAACATGCAAACCAATTGAAAAACTATACAGGTTCGCCTACCAAAATGTCCAACATTTCTTGTGGAAAAATTTCACTCTATTTTTTGAACTCTTCGTTGAGAACTTTGTGCTCTTTCAGATGTGTTCATTCGTTTTTGTGTAAATGCATGTAGCACACAGCTGCTAAAGTAGTAGTTTTTGTCAAATCATACTTCTGACCAATAGTATCAGTGGCTTTATGCGTCCGCAACCTAGTTTTGTATCTGCATAGTGAAGGAAAGAAAGAAGCATGTTAAGGTGACTTGAGGGAAAAACTGATCCTGATAGACAAGAATGGTATGGTTGGATTGCCAGTGAATAAGCAGCAAGGCTAAAGCAGGGATTGGATTTACTTCTTCTATTGTCAGTAGCATCATTTGCCTTCCACCCTCTCAAGAACTTCCTGAAGCCCTGAGACACTTGTTGCCAATAGTCTGGAATGGAACATTTACAACAGTTCTTGTAGGCCATTTTTGTAACAGCATATCTCTAAACCCTTCTTGCGGATGGTTCAAAATGAAACTTAGTGGCAGCCCCTATCTTCCCCATTTTCTAGAAGTAAAGGACAATGATCTGACCTAGCTTGCAAGAGGGATAGAAGTGTATGTGTATTCTTGTGTGTAATTTTCTTGAAATTCAATAGCATGTGAAGTTCGTGTTTCAGAAATTAATAAGTTCACGTGTACCACATACTGAAGAAAAAGATGGAGAAGTTCGATGATTATAGAAAACTTAGATTTTCCTCGTTATTAAAGAATGAAAACAAGAAGTTCAAAAATTAAAAAACAAGAAGTTCAATTTTTAAAAAATAGAGCGCTTCAAAATTTCATTAAAAAGGTTAAGAAATAAAACAAGGAAGTCCATATTAAAAAGATGGAGAAGTTTGATGATTATAGAAAACTCAGATTTTCCTCGTTATTAAAGAATGGAAACAAGAAGTTCAAAAATAAAATAACAAAAAGGTCTACTTTTGAAAAATAGAGCACTTTAAAATTTCATAAAAGAGTAAGAAATAAAACAGGAAGTCCATATTAAAAAGATGGAGAAATTCGATGATTATAAAAAACTCAGATTTTCCTCTTTATTAAATAATAAAGAATGGAAACAAGAAGTTCAAAAATAAAATAACAAGAAGTTAACTTTTTAAAAATAGAGCGCTTCAAAATTTCATAACAAATATTAAGAAAAAAAACCAGGAAGTCCATATTAAAAAAGATGGAGAAGTTTGATGATTATAGAAAATTCAGATTTCCCTCATTATTAAAGAATGGAAACAAGAAGTTCAACTTTTTAAAAATAGAGCGCTTCAAAATTTCATAGAGAAAAATTAAGAAATAAAACAAGGAAGTCCAAATCAAAAAGATGCAGAAGTTTGATGATTATAGAAAACTCAGATTTATCTCATTATTAAAGAATGGAAACAAGAAGTTCAAAAATAAAATAACTTCTAAAAAAGTTGTTGCTATAAGTTCAAGTGCTCTATCCGGGGAAGTTCAAAAATTCTTGTGAGAGAGGCTGAACAAAAATACATGACAGAAGTTCAAGATGAAAACAGCGGGAAGTTCAACTACTACACGAAATGCGTTTCAGATAGGAAAATAAGAATAGAAAACAAAAAGCTTAAAAGATTTTGTTGCTAGAAGTTCGCATGCTACTCCTGGTGAAGTTCGAGATCTCTAGTGTGAGACGTCCGACCTTCAGTTACATGTAAAAAACAGGCAAAAAAGATGTTGTTTTACGCGTTCAAAAATATATTTTGAACCGTTGCGAGTATGAAAAGCTCATCAACACAAAAAAGTTGCGTGTTTTCAATAGCTTTCCATCGGTATATCATTTACTCAATTACGGTAAGTGGTTTGAGAATTACGGGCGAAAAACATCACGTCAAAAAACAGAGTGAAGTTCAAACAGACATGCTCTAGAAGTTCAACTACTTCACGCAGTGCATTTCCGTTCACGATGAATGCAGAAATCATGATCTCGCCATTTTCTAATTTACCTCAAAACGGCGGTAATATCGTTTGTGTAAGTTCAAGTCCTTGGTCGGAGAAAGTTAAAAAATTTATTGTGAGAGACGTTTGTACAAAAGGAATATTATTTGTGTAACACTTACGAATGGATGAGAAAATTACAAACAAAAATACGTCCCAGAAGTTCAAAGTGAAAACAGCAGGAAGTTCAACTACTATGCTAAATGAATTTCAGATGAAAAACTTTCAAAATCGCCGCGAGTATGAAAAAATGATCAACATAGGAAAGTTGCGTGTTTACAGCAACTTTCCATCGATATATCACCCGCTCAATTCCCATGAGTGGGATGGAGAGCTACGAGCAGTGGATGAAGATCTATGAGCAAAAAAATCACGTGAAAAACATAGTGAAGTTCAGGTACACGCACCGAGAAGTTCGGGTTCTTCACGCGGTGCATTTTCGAAGAATCTGTTTCGCGGTAGAGGCAGAACGAATGATCCCGCCGTTTTCGGAATTACTTGAAAACGTCTAGGAATCAGAGAAAACCATCAACATAAAAAAGTTTCGCATTTTTTGTAGCTTTTCAACGGTATATCATTTGCCCAATTCCAATAAAGTTTGTAGAAATTACGGCAAAAATACGTGTTTCGCCATTTTCAAAACTGACTTAAAACCATAAAGAATTGGGAGAAACAATACATACCAAAAAGTTTCGGATTTGTTCAAGCTATACAACGCCATATCATTTGCTGCATTCAGATACACGGTTATAAAATTAGCTCAAAAATACGAACTCGGTAGGACTTGGACCATTTTCTAAATTACTCTTAAACCATTCAAAATTAGAAAAAAAAATTCCAGATGAAACAGTAGCGCATTTTCATAAGCTTTCCAACGCCATATCATATGCCTCCATTGGATTAGCCATTTAGAAATGACATCGAATGAACGAACTCAACTGTTCGGTTTACGAAATTTTACGTTTTTTCAAATTACTCTTTAACCATAGGGAATTAGAAAAAAACTTTCAACATGTGGAAGGAGCGGTTCTGCAGCAGCTTTCCAACGCCATATTATATGCCTCATTCCGATAAACGGTTTAGAAATGCGATCGAAATTACGATTCACGTTTTTTGTGTGAAGAACAATGGTTTTCAAAACTGCTCTTAAACCGCTTACATTTTGTGAAAATTTTAACTTGGGTCATGATACTCGTGTCCATAGCTTTTCAACGGTATATAGCAAGCCCTATTTGGGCAATGTTGCGGGAAGTTCAACCTAGCACAGGGGGAAGTTTAGGCGCATTACTCAGGCAGTAAAATCGCAAAAAACGCGAGTTCTTCACGACCCGAGTGCAAAATCCGCCTATGAGCGAGATTCCTATCTAAAACGAGTATTTAGTTGCTAAAAATCGTTTGAAGATTACACTTACATCACATGGAACACGACTAACTAGAAAAACTCGCGGTAGAAGGCACAGTTGCGAAGATAGCCCGAAGGTCGGGTTCGTACAGAGAGAAGTTCAGGCACGTTACTCAGGCAGTTCAGGTTGTGATCAGAATATTATTCTGATCCCGTGATCAGAATAGTGTTTATGTATATATATATATATATATATATATATATATATATATATATATATATATATATATGGCTTCTACACAACATCTCTATCATCATTATCAGTACATCCTACGCAGGTGAGTTATGATGCACTTGATCGCAGGAAGGTATCTATCCTTCAAACCAAAGGAGTGCTTCAAACTAACAACAATATATAATATCCAACAAAAGAAGGTCGTGCTACAGCAGCAGAATACATGGCTCAGTCTAGATATCAGTACGAATCAAGTTGTGCATATTTGCTGTTGGCATGAACCACATTGCCGCATGTCGGGTTTGCAAAAGCCATCCATCGCATGGAAGCTTGATGCCTTTCACACACTGAAGATTATCTGGCAACAAGCTATGTCGACGAATCTCTGGATATGGTGATTCATGAACCCATGGTATGATGTGTAAACACAGTCCCCCCTGGCGAATGGAAGTTGCATAGCACGGTAATCATCACCGGTGATATGATCGATGATTGCTTGGATGATCGGATAATTGAGCCCGAGGAACATGGAGTGGTTGCCGAGGCTGTAAACCCGCCTCCAGTTGAATACGCCTGGCCCAACATAGCTGGGATCTTTCTCGAACATGAAGCAGCCATAGCCATCAATGTAACGAACGCCCCATGCATTGCACTGCATGTGGTTTGATGTAATTGTTTGGTCAATTTGGTACATGTGAATGAGCATCAAATGACCGCCGTCAGCTGAACGAGCGATAAACCACCACCCATCGGCTGGTATGATTCTAGGTCCTGGAATCATGAAGGCCAACGCATTGCGTCTGCTGCAACAATTCAAATTGGAGACCAAAAGTTCAAAAATAAACAATCATGTTCAGAGTATGTGTGGAATTAAGATTATTATAACAGTGACACATATCATAGACAAAGAATTGCAATGTCGTGGTCATAATCATACCCCAAGTTAAAAAAAAATAAGCCAATGGCTTTCATATTCTAGCAATATGTTATGGTTCAAACACCATGTAACAATGAGAGGAAAACAGCTATGACAGAGCCTACTCATATTCTACAATAGCACTTACTACTACTATTCTCATATCAACTCTAAGCAATAACATGCGTTATTATAAAAATCTTGGAAATGAGAGTAACATATAGCAATCATGATGTTATGCTCATAATATCTATTCTAACAATCATTAGATGCCAATTGTTCTCATATCAACTCTAACAATAACATGTGTGGTCATAAAAATCTAGGAAATGAGAGGAACATATAGCAATGATGTGGTTATAGACATACTATCTATTCTAAATTTGTAATAATGAACAGGCAGTCGTATTCATAAGGTAAAGATGAGATGAGATAGAACAATTACACGATGATAGATTCCACCAGTATAGGCAGCCAATCTGTGCGTCGACCGCGTAAACGATGCCATCATGCACTATAGCATCAGACAGAAATGTCGCCTCAACAGGATTGACGATGAGCCATAACCATGTATGGCGACCGGATTCCAGATAGACTAATCCCATGTTGAACAAGGCAATGAGCTTGTAATCCATGTAGTCTTCTGATGGTGTGGGCACTTCGCAGATTATAGCTTTCAGCAGACAAAGGTCGAGCCAAAAGCTTGACGCGTGTCGTGCGTAGTAGGTAGGAGTGTCCGGCGGGCCGCGTGGCTCGATGGCGGTGGTATCCAACGATGGAAGGGTGATCTCTCGCTAGGTGTAGATATCCACGAGACGCCATGGACTACCGGATTGGTGGATGAGGACGATCCAGTTGGCTTTCATGTCCGCCTAGTAGTGGCCGCGCATGAAGGACAGGTGGACGGGTAGTGGTAGCATGTCGAGGGGCACCACGAAAACCTCCGTAGGATCGTCAAGTCGGTGTCTGGGCCACCTGTGAGGATCGGGCATCAGCAAGCAGGGTGTCTTGAAAAGAGCCAGCCGGTTGCAAACAAGTAGACGGTACAAAGACACCGAGCATGCGGCCAGACGGACGATGCTGAGTAGGTCCATACGATTACAGATCTGCTCCAATAGAACATCGGGGAGGGAATTCCAATCGCGGCTCTGCGTGTTAGTCGGTTCTGCCATTGGGGTTTTCGGTGCCTGCGAGCTAGCGGGGAAGTGGATTCGGGCGGGCGAGCGAAGAAGCTTCTCCTCGTGTGGCCGAGCAGTGAGCGGGGGGATATGGTACGTGCGAGC
>NC_057810.1:478483176-478568211 GCF_018294505.1 Triticum aestivum | reverse complement strand
GACCGTAGCGCTCCAACACAAGTATGTTTCGTCCATTTTGCGGTACGCTACACCCCTCCCAATCAACAGGACCCCCGTTTTGACCGTAGCGCTCCAACACAAGTCTGTTTCGTCTGTTTTTCGGTATGCCACACCCCTCCCGATCAACAGGACCCCCGTTTCGACCGAAGGAGGTCCGTTTCCTCTGTTTTGCGGTACGCCACACCCCTCCCGATGAACAAGATCCCGTTTCGAACGTGGCCGGTCGAACACAAGGCCGTTTCCTCTGTTCTGCGGTACGCCAGGCCTCGTTTCCATCGCCTATTCCGTCCAATCCCTCTCGATGAATACGACCACGCATTCCGTTCCAACCCAGCCGGTTGGCTCCCCATGAACACGACGACGACGACGCCTCTACTACGACACGTGCGCGCCTCTACATCAACCAGTATATATGTACGTACACGTTTGCGACTAGAATGACAATGCTACGTATGCTTTGACCAGGTGGGTCCCGACTGTCAGGCACTTCCTTGCATGCAAAGATGTAGCTGGTGGGTTCCAGCAGTCATGGGGGCGAATCTTTTTTTTCTGGACACACTTCCTTGCGTGCAAAGATGTAGCTGGTGGGTCCCAGCAGTCAGGGGAAACGTTTTTTCGCGAAATGCGGTGGCCCGTCTGGTGGGTCCCCGCTGTCAGGTGGAGGAATAATTATTTTGCGCGTAATAAGGAGGCACTTCCTTGCTGTGGCCGTGGACCCAGCTGTGAGCCTCTCCACGTACAGTCCATGTCCAATGGAAGTCGTTCCTTGAGCACCAGGGCGGTGGACGACGGCGAGGCCTAGGAAGGGGACGACGCAGAGCCGGGGAAGACGCGGCAGTGGATGCCCACGCGTAGAGGAGTATGAGGGTTCACTCGTTCGGCTGCGGTGTGAGGCTGCCGTCGCCGCAGAATAACAGGGGGTGTGGGTGCGTAGAGGGATGGCCTGGCCAGCGCTGGGAGTAGTAGGGGGTGGTGAGGCCTCCACGGCATCACAGCCGGCCAAGGGCGGCAGGAGCAGGTGGCACGACCGGCGCTGCTTTGGGCGGCCTGAGCAATAAGACCAGAGGTTGAAGAAGCACTACGGCCATTGGATGGACATCGTATGGTCACTAGAGCTAGAATCATTCATATATTGACTAAAGTTGACAAAGGCCTCCGTCCCAGTCAACTTAGTAGGCCCACAAGTCAGCCTCCCATCAAGGTGGGTCCCAGCTAGCAGGGGGGTATTCATTTTTTTGTGTGTAATAAGGAGGCACTTCCGATGGGTCCGAGCTGACAGCGGGGGGAACGTTTTTTTGCGAAATACGGTGGCCCGTATGGTGGGTCCCACCAGTCAGGGGGAAACTTTTTTGCGTGAAATACTGGTGGCCCATCCAGTGGGTCCCTGCTGTCAGGTGGAGGAATAATTATTTTCCTCGTAATAAGGAGGCACTTCCTTACGGCTGCCGTGGACCCAACTGTCAGCCTCTCCACATACAGTACTCTTCCGATGGAAGTCGGTCGTTGACCACATTGACCACGCCGCACCGAGAGCACCACGGCGGTGGATGACGGTGAGGCCTTGGAAGGGGACGGCGTGGAGCCGGGGAAGACACGGTAGTGGAAGCCCGCGCATAGAGGAGTACGAGGGTTCACCGGTTCGGCTGCGGTGTGAGGCTACCGCCGCCGCAGAATAACAGGGGGTGTGGAGTGAGTAGAGGGATGCCCTGGCCAACGGTGGGAGTAGTAGGGGGCGCTGAGGCCTGCGCGGCAGCACAGCTGGCCACGGGAGGTGGGAGCAGGCGGTCCCGCCGGCACTGCTTTGGCGGCTGGAGCAAGAAGATCAGAGATTGAAGAAACACGACGGCCGTTGGATCGACATCCAATGGTTACGTCTGCTAGAATCGTTTGTTGACATATATAATAACTAAAAAAATCTTGCATACGCGTCAACTAAACAGGCCCACAAGTCAGACCACTCCCTCTCTTTTTTAATAATTTATATATAGCTCGTGTCAACTTCTTATGCAATTTATTGCAGTCATTTTTTTTGGTTGGCCAGGGCCAATTTTGCATATTTCTGTGGGTTCCAAACTATTTTTAATACCGAAATGTCGAGCCAGGTTTAAAGTACTTTGAAGATATATTTAAATTAGGTTAATGCCCAGTGAAATAGGAATATGAAAATGTGAAAAAATTCAGAAATTATAAAGTAATTGCCAATTTGTCATCTGTTTTTATATTTACAACCCATTTCATATTACTTTCAAGATTTGCAGGCGTCTTGAAAGAGCTGCAGCCCATTAGGGCATAGAAAAATAAGTAGGCCTGGATTGAGTATTCTTTAGAAAAAATAAACTAGGCTCATTTTCACAAAGAAAAAATAGCTGGGCTGGTCACATGGTGAACATAAAATATAAGCCTGGGCTAGACGGGCCACAACCCAGTTCAAACCCTGCTCCATCTCAACAATAACAAAAAAAATACTGCTCGAGTAGCTACGTCCCATGTGTCAGCCGATCTTGCGCTGTTCTATTGTCTATTGACTATATACGCTCACAATGTCGTGGGTCCCAGATGTGAGGAAAACACTAGGAGGAAGCATTTTATTTTCCATACGCTAACATGGTGGGCCCCTACTGTCATCCTCTCCACATACTTCTGCCGATTCCTGTTGTTTGTTGATCATGTTGACAATGCAAGAGGGCGGCGCCGCGGTGAGCGCACCAAAGCGCATGGAGGACGTCGGCGTTAACGATTTAGGAGATGGTGGGGCGGCGATGCGTGCGCTGAGGCACAGCCAGTCATGGGAGGCAGAAGCAGGCGGCCCTGCCAGCGCTGGTTTGGTTTTGGCGGCTGGTGGAAGACATGACTGAAGAAACACGACAGACTGTAAAAGCAGCAGGAGTACTTAACAACCTTAACTAAAACCAGCAGGGGCACTTAACAACCAAAGCTGAAAGCAGTATGAGTACTTATACATGTTCAACCGTACAAAGCACACCTCGAACAGTGCTACTTTGCCTACAGTTAACCAAGGGTGAGGCCGCCAAGCCCCAGGACAAGGCCTAGGCGCAACCCTGCACATCCACAACCTTCTGAAAGTGGCTTCATCCCGCAACATGGTCAATAAACAGGATATTGGCTTTAGAGCCATGGAAAAGCATGAACATCATCTTCTGTCCTATTCTCCAAGATGGACGGGCCTTCATTATTTGAGACCACCCATGAATATGTATCTTTTCACCTCCAAGGGGAATTGAGTAGGTCGACATAAACATCATGTTGTGTCCAAGCGCAAGTCTAACCCGACCATGGTCAGGCATCTGTATAGGAACAATAGAACTAGGCAGTTCCTGTTTCAAGAAGATCACGGCTGTAAAACTGTGTATAAGAAATAGTTTATGAACAACATATATAACAGAAAACAGCTCCTACCATAAGTTTCTCAACACAGTTGGACCTGTTCAATGAGTGCAGCAGTGGCACACATATCCCATGTGGCCTTCCACCATTGAAACGCCCCACAAGGACCTCAAGATGATCAATAAAGTGTAGGAACTTGTGAATGTCGATCCAGTCAACTTCAGTGCCATCAGTAATAGCCAAGTTATTACAGAGTAACAAACGAGCAGACTGCTTAACTCTGAAAAAACCTACACGTGCCACCAATTACAATAAAATATTAGTTAGAAGTAGCATCTTCGTGAGAGATTCGTTGCTACTTCTAAAGTTAAATTGTGATTAGTTAGACAGAATAGGTGGATTAAGAAGTAATCAAGGCAATAAGAAAGAACCAGATACAAAACTAACATGGATGAACAATTGGAATGACGTCAGGGTGGAAGATCGCAGTGAAGATGAGACCAGGTTCTGCTATTTCCATCAACATTCATGCGCCAACTTTCAGTCCGTAACACTTGAGAAAGTTTATCCAAGTTTGGCCATAAAAAAAGCAGCGATCTTCTTGGTTCATGAACCCAACTCGGAACTTATATCCATGGCTTGTCTTCACTGTGACCATTAAACTAGTGTATTCAGTTATGGCAAGGCCGAGCATCTTGAGTACATGTGTTCTGGCAGAGCAAATAATACACTGCAGGAAAAATAATAACAGTACACAACATGTTCAAAAAAAACAACCCTCCCGGATAGAAAAGAGGATTCTAGGAACATAGTATGCGCGTTTCAAAATGTTGTGTTAGGATGACAAGGAACAAGTGTGGCGTCTCGCCGAGGGCGCAGAGACCTGTAGGGTACTCGCACTTTGGGCACTACAAATGAAACACATTAGATTCAGTAGGAAGAAAAATGCATCAACGGCGGCGGCTTCCATCCTAGGATTACCTGCGACCAAGGGACTTGGATTATCGGGGATGGATGAAGAATTCTTACCTGGTTCTCCATGAGAAAACCCTATGCAATTACCGAGAGGGGGTTTTCTCTAAACAAGCAGACGGGGGAGAAGGAGATTCAGGCCCAGTGAAATATTGCCGCTTCCTCCGTCCAGCTTACTGCTAAAGCTGGAAAGGGGGGGTTGTGATTTGACGGCTCATTGGGCATTACTGCGGCGCTATGACCGGGGTGTGTCTACCATGAAGTTGTGCACTCTAATTTGTGCATATGTCACGTGGACCCCGTTGCCGGTTGCCCCACATATCAGCGAAAGGAAGTAGAAAGACAGGAGTAACTAGTTACACATATATATATTTTGACAGAGAGATACTCCCTCTATAAAGAAATATACAAATCTTTTATATCACAGGCTCACCTCGCCGAGAAATATACTCCCTCTGCAACGCACGGGCATTATGGGGGTTCAGCTTTTTTTATGGGGGTTCAGCTGAGAATATAATACTCAGATAGGCTCATGGTTCTGGACTTTGGGCCGCAGGCCGACCCTACATGTTTGGGGGCCCATGTGTTCTACCTCAGCGCTTTTCATATTGCAAGCGATCGGTATGGCGCTGGTTTTAGATGTTGTCGCAAGGCGAATACACAAAATTGAATAAAGCACGACAACTGTTGGAATGAAATCGAACGACAGTTCCTAACCAGCAATCAGAGTTGCAATTCTATCAACGCTATAATACTGCCGTACTACTTATACACACAGGACACTTGTTTCACCATGCCAGATTATTACATCAAAATCTCTCAGAGGATAGATCAGTTCGGCAGTTGCGTGTTGCTACTGAAGAATTTCAAAGTTGATTTGGACCAGCTCTCCTTGCCGAGAAAGTTTGATTTTGACATCATCCCCTACCACAAGATATGATTTAGATTTGAACCTTGACCATCCTTTAGCATCAATCATCATGCGACCATCCTTTGTACTTACAGTATATTGAGCTGGTTCATTCACACCAAGGCTGCGCATGGTAAGAGAAACTTGGCCGCGGTCGCCCGGATTGTTGAACGACTCCCTCATTGCTCTAGGAATTCTCTATTTGCAAAGAAGAAGACATACACAAACAGTTAGATCAACGCAGTGAATCATGTGAAACAACATGGAAAGAAAAATGAATGAAGCACTTGGGTGGCCAATGCTTACCAAGAAGGTGGACATGTCGGTTTTTATAAGGACTTTGGTATATGAAGTGCGAACTGCAGCCCAGTCTGCTGCCGGTGCAACTGCATGGGCCAGAGCAGATGCAAGTGCAAGTGTTGGTGCAGGTGCCGAAGCCGCTGCTGCTGCCGGAGATGGTGCTCCTTGTAGAGCTGGTGCCGGTGTCGGAGCAGGTGCCGGTGTCGATTCCCGATCCTCCGGTAGATCAGATTGATCCGCTGATGCAGTCGGTGCCCAATCCTCAGCTAGATCAGAATGAGCTTCTGCCGCTGTCAGTGCTAGATCAACTGCCCAATCCTCAGCTAGATCCGTTGCTGAAGGTGGTACCGATGTGCGAGACAGCGGCGATGGTGTCTAGTCTGCTATGATCAGCTTTCTAACTTGACTAGGATCCGTGACCGTGATCCAGTTTTTTTCTTCATTTCTTTTATACGCGAGAAGGACTAATGGTGGCGTTTTTGTTAAACCAAACTACAGTTCATCATAGGGATTCAACTTGTACTCAGACAACAGACTGATCCAATGTTTTCTAGTAATATAAGTGATGGACATTGCCTTCGTTACTGACACGACATAAGAAGTGAAACCTGCAAAAATAGCCATCGTAGAGCAAACAAAACGGTTTATTCTGTGATGAATGTCACATGGCAAAACCTGCATCATAAAATTGCAGGAAAAGAAAGAAAACATGACATTAAATCTATAAGATTTAGACAGTAAATCAATAAGATTTACTTGATGTGACACGAGTGGATCCTTACCAGGAAATCACTATGTTGAAGTACTAAACAGAAGATTGATCATCCAACTACGCATGGCATGCAGGGACCCCGCCTACTCCCACAAGCAGGATAGTCCAAAGGTCGTGACAAATCGTATGGACCGAACATCCATGGGACTGGAAATCCTGGTGGGTGCGATAAACCCTGCAATGCATACAGATATTGGAGTGTAACCATAATTGATAAACCGTCCTCACAAAAAATATGATCTGGATACTTCAAAATATACAGACTGAATTGAGTGGACAGACATTAACATAGACCGTTCTCAGGACTGACCACACACCAAAAGCGGCAGTACTAATAAACAATACAGGGTTCACAAACACAAATCAAGTACTGAACAATAGTACTTACTACAGACAAGCAAAATTGCACTAACTAAACTCTGTAGAGTATTTCTTGCCACCGACCTACGGGATGAACCCCGCATAACTGACTAGGCCATGGACTTCATGTGAGATGTATACATGCACCATCACCATCTTGTGAACCTTGGAGAACCTAACAGAGTGGTCTTTCCACTCATAAACATGATGATGAAGACAGGCCGCATCAGATTTGTTGGGAAGCTTTACAAGAACCACACCCTTCGTAATCGAAGGCACAACCAAGAAATTGTTGTGGTGAAGTACAGCCTCGAGAACACACCTGACAACAAAGCTATAGGAAAACACTAGTTCAGGACACGTGGTGACAAGGACACAACAGCTGGATAGTTCAGCAGTAGAACTCATCATCAGGTCTTCCAGTTCACATGGCATGACTTTCAGAACTTCATCTCCACCGCGGACCTGGTTCTAATTCAAACAGAAACCATATTTTATTACTACCTCCATTCAGAAATATAAGATGATTTTCGATATTATACTCCATATATGACTACATATACGCATAGAAATGAGTGAACAAAGACACTAGAACATGTCTTCAAAGGCATGAGAGCAGAGGGATTACTTGCAATATCCATAACACAAGTTACTGAGGCAAATATACCCTCTTCAAAGGTAGCATTGATGTTCATAAAGTACTCCCTCCGTCCCAAAATTCTTGTCTTAGATTTGTCTAGATATGGATGTATCAAGTCACATTTTAGTATTAGATACATCCGTATCTAGAAAAATCTAAGATAAGAAATTTGGGATAGAGCGAGTAGTTGAAAAAAATCTAAAAGAAATCAGTGTCAACCTCTCGCATGTTTTGGTCAAAAGAGGAATTTAGAACCGTCATTTGGCACACTAAAATCACATGCAAGATCACCCAGAAAGTTGTACTACCAGTACTAGTACTGCGTGTTAGATGAAAAAACACGATCAAGATCGAGAAAAAGATCGTCAACAAGAGACATTACCTGGACTTGCTTAATGAGGGATCCCAGAGAGGGGGGCTTGGATAGGGCGATGGCTTTGAGCTTGTCTGCGGTAGTCTCGGTGGGGTGCTTGCGCTTCTTTGTACCATGAGCCTCGATGGTTTTGGCCAGAGCCATAGACATCACGTCGGCCGGTGCTCCGGCGTCCATCCAAGAGAGGAAGCTGAGTGAGAAGAGTGAAAGGAGGAATGAGATGAGGGAGAAGCGAAGCGAGTGGGGTTCCGTTTTCTTCAAGAGAGGAAGCGGAGAGAGGAGATTGAAATGATGGTTGCTTCGTCCGTCCAACTTACTGCTGGAAAGGAGGGGGTTTTGTGATTTGACTGCTCATTGGGCACTACTACGGCGGTTCGATCGGGGTAGTCTACCATCACTCTACTATGGAGTAATTTAGTGCATGGCTGGTGGACCCAGGTGCTGGCTGTCCCACACGTCGGCAAAAGTGAGTAATTTAGTGCATGGCTGGAGGAGGATCCGCATGGTAGAGCATGTCCACTGTTTTTCTGAAGAAAAAAAGATTACAGCAAGCGTTTCCACTCTTACAATGGAGGAGTGCGAAACATGGCAGCCACTTGAACATACACAGTGCTCCTACTACTAGGCATGTGCAGTGGTTCATATGTCAGTACTACACAATCTTGTTGCTAGTGTAGTAAGATATCACGATAACAAATAATGTTTTGCGCATGTCAACTACTCCTATATGTAACATAGTACCATTTTTTCGACTGTCCAGTCGACAATGCACGGTGAGATCAATGTTAACAAAACTAGGTCCACAGCGCACGGAGAGTATAGTGCTACAGTACTCCACGAAACATGAACCACATGAAGCACGAATAGTGTTAGGCAAGGTGTATGAAGGGTGCACGGGATGGGTGCAAAAGTTCCCTTCTAGACCCACTTCTGGGTGTTTGGCAGAGTGCATGAAGGGTGCATGAGTCGACACTAGTAGGTTGACAAAAATACACGAAGAGGAAACAACTATATTGAGATGAGAATGCAACCAAACAAACCCACACGCTTTGTGCTACAGTGACTGATCTGCACCGTCTGAGTTTGATCCAACGGTCATGTTGCACCGAGACATGGACATGCCCATGCAGAGGGTGCCTAAACACCACCGAAGTCCCTCTGCTTCTCGAGGCGCATGACGTTGGTGACGCAGGGTGCAACCGCCCGCAGAGCCCGCTCCCGATCGATGGGAGCCAGCACGTCAAAGACGGCGTCCAATGGCACGAATGGATTCTGGTGACGGAGCCCTGAAAGGATTCGCCCGGCAACGGCGATGGTAGCCTGCAATCCCTCCTTGTCCAGCTCAGCCCCCACCATCGCACGAAGACGGCTCAGCTCCTCGGAGATATAGGTGAAGAAGGAGACCAGGTCAGGAAGCCGCAGCTCGTTGAAGTCGACCGGGTGGTCGAACGGGTTTAGCCCGACGGCCGGCATCGTCGCGCTGGCACGATGGTAGGCATCGCGCAGCCGCAACACGTGCGTGGCAACTTGGTTCACCAAGTGGCTGAGGCGATCCTGGACCTCGTCACGATCGGCCCGCTCGCTCTCCAGCCGGCTCCCATGACGGCCTATCGTATCTCCCGCTTTCTGCAGCAACGCCACCGACGCCTCGAGCATCTTTGTGGTGGACGCCTGCCGCTTTTGAAGCTCTGTGAACTCCCACACATAACAGAGGAGCATGGCACTCCTCTCCTCCTTGAGCTCACGGAGCTCCACGTCCTTGGCTCTGAGCTCCACATCCTTGGCATGGAGCTCCTGTGTCAGGCGCCTCACCTCGGACTCCATGATCTGCTGCGCCACCATGGCACCAGGTAGAAGCAATGGGGAGAGGAAGCAAAGGGGCGAAACGGCTATAAGGCAATGCAATCTACGGGAAGGCGGAGGGAGCCAGCCGAGGAGTGGGGAATCTTTTGGTTTTCACCATGATAAAACACCAGTCGATGACTTCTCACATCAGGGAGCAGTGGCTTTTACAGGCGGAGTCATCGTGACTAATTGCTGCCGCGCCTACTCCCATCAATCAAAAAATTAAAAATCCTGCCGCCCCTGCTCCCGTCAATCAAAAAATTAAAAATCCCGCCGCACCCAAACACCGGAGCAACGCCGCGGTGGATATTTAAATTTACCTGCCGGCAAGTAGATAAAAAAAGGGGTGAAAAACAAATGTGGTGACGGCCTAGCTAATCGGTCGAACTAGCCCAACTAGCTAGCCATCGTGCTTCACTGATGTACTCGGCGGGAAAGGTGGTCTTTTGTGATTTGATGACTCATTTACTTGCTTCTGTGCTACGACCAAGGAGGACCCAGAAAACGCACGGTAGGGCATCCCACGTCATGAAGAATATATGCGTGCACCACTCGGGAAGACCCCAAAACCACGCGGTAGGGTGTGCGACGTCTCGGCATGGAGGAAAAATGTGCGTGTAAAAATATACCGTATCAGACGCAGTACCTATGGTTCGACCTCGGGACCCAACCAGTCGGTCGAAAACACTCCACTAGCAACACAACTTCATCATGCAAACATGGCACGGAGGATAGATGTGGTTAGCTCCGTCTCGACCAGCCACAACGTCTCTTGTTCTAGGCGATTCTTCTATTTTCCAAGCTTTTTTTAGTTGTAATAACACCACGGCAAGCTAGCGCCGCTCTTCGTGTGTGCCCGTGCAAAGGTTAGACCATGGAGAGAAGAGAGATTGAGACCGCAGACCTGGGACCCACTAGTAAGTGAGACAACGGTCATGCACGTGTTTACGAGGCACTCCGTCTACTCTACTCAACGCAAGTACTGTATAAAATCAAGTTATGGGACAAAGTCAACAACTGTTTGTTTTTTCAGGCTATCGACTTACGCTTTGTAGTCCAGGTTGCCAGTTCGAATATCATCTTTCAGATTTGTTAGTTTTAGATCCAAATTTGATTAATGACAAGTGGGACCCCCGTGTGTTGTTCCGATATTTTAGTGTAGGATGGTTTTTTTTGAACAGACACTTTGCGCGGTTAGACAAGTAACGGCACGAGTTACACGTATTTTGCAAGTTTACGAACAAAAATGACAGCGTCATAGAATATCACATCCACCCCACAACTTAGATTCTATGGTGATATGAGTTTTTACATCATTGGAAGTGAGATCCAATGGCTTGGGAGTAGTCTTTGTAATTATGTGCAATTTCCAAACTCTCTAAAGGTTTTTTTGCAAATAAAACATTCAGTCCACGTGTGTGCCGCTGCATCTTCGATCCAACGGCTCCCCGTTGCTCATACTAGGTGCTCCCCGTAGCTTAATTACCCGCTACGATGATACAAGCATCTAGGTCGTATGATCAGTGATCAGATGGCACATGCGTAGTACTTGTACTTTCTGCGCATTTCCCAAACTCTATTAGCCTTATATTGCAAAAACATTCAAACCTCCTATTGTGGGCCGTTAGATCTCAGTGAACTCGTATCACCATAGAATCTACGGTGCGGGAGCACCTCATATTCTCCCGTGTGAGAAAACATAAGGTGCTATCGCAGCTTGGATGCTACGGTGATACGAGCTTGGAGGTCGTTTGATATGAGATCCAATGGCATCTGAGCAGTCTTTGTGCTTGTAAGCAGTGGCTGAACTCTTTTGGGTCTTTTCTGCAAAAAACCATTCGAACCACCGAGGAGGTGTTGGGTCACAAATCCAATGCCTCCGAAGAGCTTGTATCACCAAAGCATCAAAGGTGTGGTAGCACATGATATTCTTACATATAGGAGAATGTGATGTCCTCCTTCATCTTAGATGCTACGGTGATACGAGCTTCGAGGTCGTTGGATATGGGATCAAAGGGCATCTGAGTCATTTTTGTACAAATTGTGTGCAATTCTCAAACTCATCAAGGTTTCCTGCAAAAATATTAAGACACATCATGTGAGCTGCTATATCTCAGATCTACAAGCTCCAAGCAACTCGTATCGGCATATAGCATCTAAGGTATGGGGGCACATGATATTCTCCCGGGGAGGAGGGGTGGGGGTGCACAACCAATCGGTGGTTGGGAGGGTGGGGACAAATATAACATACACAACCCTAAACAGAGCTCCACAATTTTATCTAAGGTCGAGGGGTTGACCCCCAACAATCATAGCTCCGCCTAAACACAAAATTTGCATGTACTGTAGTACTAGACTTAATATTCATGTTTCAGTTTCATGTTCATTTTAAATATTGAACTGAGGACCATGGGTGTCTTACATTTTACTCCCTTCGTTCCTAAATATTAGTCTTTTTAGAGGTTTCAAATGGACTGGCACATACAGATGTATATAGACATATTTTTTAGTCTAGATTCACTCATTTTGCTCCGTATGTAGTCACTTGTTGAACTCTCTAAAAGACTAATATTTAGGAATAGAAGGAGTATTTTTGAATTCATGCCATACATGCATGGTTTGGAAAAATAGATGCACTATACTTATTGGATTGTTGTTGTGTTCGTGCGTGTGTGTGTGTGTGTGGTTGATGTCTACTACACAACCTTCTTCTTGTAGACGTTATTGGGCCTGCAAGTGCACAGGTTTGTAGGACAATAGCAAATTTCCCTCAAGTGGATGACCTAAGGTTTATCAATCCGTAGGAGGCGTAGGATGAAGATGATCTCTCTCAAACAACCCTGCAACCAAATAACAAAGAGTCTCTTGTGTCCCCAACACCCCCAATACAATGGCAAATTGTATAGGTGCACTAGTTCGGCGAAGAGATAGTGATACAAGTGCAAAATAGATAGTAGATAAAGGTTTTTGTAATCTGAAATAATAAAAACAGCAAGGTAACGAGCGATAAAAGTGAGGGTAAACGGTATTGCAATGATAGGAAACAAGGCCTAAGGTTCATACTTTAGTGCAAGTTATTGTAATCTGAAATAATAAAAACAGCAAGTTAACGAGAGATAAAAGTGAGGGTAAACGGTATTGCAATGATAGGAAACAAGGCCTAAGGTTCATACTTTAGTGCAAGTTCTCTCAACAATAATAACATAGATAGATCATATGACAAGCCCTCAACATGCAACAAAGAGTCACTCCAAAGCCACTAATAGCAGAGAACAAACGTAGAGATTATGGTAGGGTACGAAACCACCTCAAAGTTATTCTTTCGGATCGATCTATAAAAGAGTTCGTACTAGAATAACACCTTAAGACACAAATCAACCAAAACCCTAATGTCACCTAGATACTCCATTGTCACCTCAAGTATCTGTGGGCATGATTACACGATATGCATCACACAATCTCAGATTCATCTATTCAACCAACATAAAGTACTTCAAAGAGTGTCCCAAAGTTTCTACCGGAGAGTTAAGAACGTGTGCCAACCCCTATGCATAGGTTCATGGGCAAAACCCGCAAGTTGGTCACCAAAACATACATCAAGAGGCACATGATATCCCATTGTCACCACAGATAAGCACGGCAAGACATACATCAAGTGTTCTCATAAAAAGACTCAATCCGATAAGATAACTTCAAAGGGAAAACTTAATTCATCACAAGAGAGTAGAGGGGGAGAAACATCATAAGATCCAACTATAATAGCAAAGCTCGGGATACATCAAGATCGTGTCATAGAGGGAACACGAGAGAGAGAGAGAGAGAGATCAAACACATAGCTACTGGTACATACCCTCAGCCCCGAGGGTGAACTACTCCCTCCTCGTCATGGAGAGCGCCGGGATGATGAAGATGGCCACCGGTGAAGGATCCCCCCTCCGGCAGGGTACCGGGAAGGGCTCCCGAGAGGTTTTTGGTGGCTACAGAGGCTTGCGGCAGCGGCACTCCCGATCTATCTTCTCCGTGGATGTTTTTAGGGTACGTGGGACTATATAGGCGAAAGAAGTCAGTTGGGAGGTGCTCGAGGGGCCCACGAGACAGGGGGCGCGCCCTACAGGCGGGGGCGCCCTCCTATCTCGTGGAGTCCTCGAGTATCTTCTGACTTGAACTCCACGTCTCCAGGATGATATTCTTCCAAAAAAATCACATTGCCGAAGGTTTCATTCCGTTTGGACTCCGTTTGATATTCCTTTTCTTCAAAATACTGAAACAGGCAATAAAACAGCAATATGGGCTGGGCCTCCAGTTAATAGGTTAGTCTCAAAAGTAATATAAAAGTGTATAATAAAGCCCATAATCATTCAAAACAGGCAATATAATAGCATGGAACAATAAAAAATAATAGATATGTTGGAGACGTATCAAGCATCCCCAAGCTTAATTCCTGCTCGTCCTCGAGTAGGTAAATGATAAAAAACAGAATTTTTGATGTGGAATGCTACCTAGCATGATTCTCAATGTAATTTCTCTTTATTGTGGCATGAATGTTCAGATTCAAATGATTCAAGATAAAAGCTTATATTGACATAAGAAATAGTAACACTTCAAGCATACTAATCAAAGTAATCATGTCTTCTCAAAATAACATGGCTAAAGAAAGTTATCCCTACAAAATCATATAGTCTGGCTGTTGCTCTATCTTCATCACACAAAGTATTTAATCATGCACAACCCCGATGACAAGCCAAGCAATTGTTTCATACTTTAATAATCTCAAACTCTTTCAACTTTCACGCAATACATGAGCGTGAGCCATGGACATAGCACTATATGTGGAATAGAATGGTGGTTGTGGAGAAGACAAAAAGGACAAGATAGTCTCACATCAACTAGGCGTATCAACGGGCTATGGAGATGCCCATTAATAGATATCAATGTGAGTGAGTAGGGATTGCCATGCAACGGATGCACTAGGGCTATAAATATATGAAAGCTCAACAGAAGAAACTAAGTGGGTGTGCATCCAACTTACTTGCTCACGAAGACCTAGGGCACTTTTGAGGAAGCCCATCATTGGAATATACAAGCCAAGTTCTATAATGAAAAATTCCCACTAGTATATGAAAGTGACAACATATGAGACTCTCTATCATGAAGATCATGGTGCTATTTTGAAGTGCAAGTGTGGAAAAAGAGATAGTAGCATTGTCCCTTCTCTCTTTTTCTCTCATTTTATTTTTTCTCTTTTTTTCTTTTCTTTTTTTTTCTTTGGCCTTCCTTTTTTCTTTTTGGCATTTCTCATATTTTTTCTTTTTTCTTTCTTTTTGTAGAGTCCGAAGTCTCATCCTGACTTGTGGGGGATTCATAGTCTTCATCATCCTTTCCTCACTAGGACAATGCTCTAACAATAAAGATCATCACACTTTTATGGATTTACATCTCAAGAATTACAACTCAAAGGTAGAACAAGATATGACTCTATATGAATGCCTCCAGCAGTGTACCGGGATATGCAATGAATCAAGAGTGACATGTATGAAAATTATGAAGGTGGCCTTGCCACAAATACGATGTCAACTACATGATCATGCAAAGAGCAACATGACAAAAGTAATGCATGTCATATGAACGGAACGGTGGAAAGTTGCATGGCAATATATCTCAGAATGGCTATGGAAATGCCATAATAGGTAGGTATGGTGGCTGTTTTGAGGAAGGTATATAGTGGGTGTATGGTACCGGCGAAAGTTGCGCGGTACAAGAGAGGCTAGCAATGGTGGAAGGGTGAGGTGCGTATAATCCATGGACTCAACATTAGTCAAAAGAACTCATGTACTTGTTGCAAAAATCTAGAAGTCATCAAAAACCAAAGCACTACACGCATGCTCCTAGGGGGATAGATTGGTAGGAAAAGACCATCGCTTGTCCCCGACCTCCACTCATAAGGAAGACAATCAATAAATAAAATTGTGCTCCAACTTCATCATAAAGCGGTTCACCATATGTGCATGCTACGGGAATCACAACCCTCAACACAAGTATTTTTCATAATCACCTCAACTAGCATGACTCTAATATCACTACCTCCATATCTCAAAACAATTATCAAGTATAAAATTCATCATAGCATCCAATTCACTTCCTATGATAGTTTTCATTCAAATTACCATGATGTTTAAGACTCTCAAAATAATATAAGTGAAGCATGAGAGACTAGCAATTTCTTCAAAATATAACCACCGCCGTGATCTAAAAGGATATAAGTGAAGCACTAGAGCAAACGACAAACTACTCCAACAGATATAAGTGAAGATCAATGAGTAGCTAAATAATTATGCAACTATAAGAAGACTCTCTCCCATTAAAGAATTTCAGATCTTGGTATTGTATTCAACCAACAAGCAAAGAAAAATAAATACATTGCAAGGATAGCACAACTCATGTGAAGAAGCAAAAACTTAGGCTCAACCGATACTAACCGACGATTGTCGAAGAAGAAAGGTGGAATGCCTATCGGGGCATCCCCAAGCTTAGATGCTTGAGAATTATTGAAATATTATCTTGGGGTGCCTTGGGCATCCCCAACCTTGAACTTTTGTGTCTCCTTAATTCCTCTCATATCATGGTTTCTCTTTTTATCAAAAGATTTATTCACAACAAACTCAACAAGAACTCGTGAGATAGGTTAGTATAAACCAATGCAAAACCATATCATCTTCTACTGTAAAAAATCACTAACATTATTATTCAACATTGAATACTAAATGTCCCTGCATATTTAATACTCCTTCCTCAAATAGAATCATTAAACAAGCAAACATATGCAAACAATGCAAACATAACAGCAATCTGTCAAAACAGTACAGTCTGTAAAGAATGCAAGAGTATCAATACTTCCCTGACTCCAAAAATTATGAACTAAAATTCCCACTGTAATAAATTTATCAGAGCTTAATATGCAAAAAAAATTCAACGTTATACCATTCTCTGAATTTTCTAGGGAATTTTTTCAACAGCGGTAAACTTTGTGTTTTCAAACAGCAACATGTATACTTGCAAAACAAGCATGGCAAAGGCTATCCTTGACATTTTTATTGAAAATAAAGATGCAAAACATTATTCTAACTAACATAAAGAAAACACTAACAAAATAAAATGACTCTCCAAGCAAAACACATATCATGTGGTGAATAAAAATATAGCTCCAAGTAAAGTTACCGATGAACGAAGACGAAAGAGGGGATGCCATCCGGGGCATCCCCAAGCTTAGGCTCTTGGTTGTCCTTGAATATTACCTTGGGGTTCCTTGGGCATCCCCAAGCTTAGGCTATTTCCACTCCTTATTCCATAGTCCATCGAATCTTTACCCAAAACTTAAAACTTCAACCACACAAAACTCAACACAAAACTCATAAGCTCCGTTAGTATAAGAAAATAAAACCACCACTTAGGTACTGTGATGAACTCATTCTTTATTCATATTGGTGTAATATATACTGTATTCTAACTTCTCTATGGTTCATACACTCCGATACTACTCATAGATTCATCAAAATAAGCAAACAACACATAGAAAACAGAATCTGTCAAAAACAGAATAGTCTCTAGTAATCTGTATCAAACATATACTTCTGTACCTCCAAAAATTATGAAATAAATTGCTGGACCTGAGTAATTTGTCTATTAATCATCTTGAAAAAGAATAAACCTAAAATCACTCTTCAGTAAAACATGGCAGCTAATCCCGTGAGTGCAAAAGTTTCTGTTTTTTGCAGCAAGATCACATAGACTTCACCCAAGTCTTCCCAAAGGTTCTACTTGGCACTTTATTGAAACAAAATCTATAAAACATTATTACTACAGTAGCATAATCATGTGTACACACAAAAACAGTAAGGGTAAATATTGGGTTGTCTCCCAACAAGCGCTTTTCTTTAATGCCTTTTTATCTAGGCATGATGATGGCAATGATGCTCACATAAAAGATAAAAATTGAAACATAATGGGAGCATCATGAAGCATATGACTAGCACATTTAAGCCTAACCCACTTCCTATGCATAGGGATTTTGTGGGCAAACAACTTATGGGAACAATAATCAACTATCATAGGAAGGCAAAACAAGCATAGCTTCAAAATTTTCAACACATAGGGAGGAAAATTGATATTGTTGCAATTCCTACAAGCATATATTCCTCCCTCATAATAATATTCAGTAGCATCATGAATGAATTCAACAATATAACCAGCACCTAAAACATTATTTTCATGATCTACTAGCATAGAAATTTTATTACTCTCCACATAAGCAAATTTCTTCTCATGAATAGTAGTGGGAGCATCATAAAAGATTTGAACACTAAAAATTGTTTCCACATTAAAAGAGTAATGTTCAGAAAAAGGGTAATCATAATCATGACAAGTTTTATAAATATAACCATCACTACTTTTTATACCATAAGTTTCATCACAATAATCATCATAAGTAGCAACTTCGTTCTCATCATAATCGATTGAAACCTCTCCCAAGATAGTGGAATCACTAAATAAAGTTGACACTCTTCCAAATCCACTTTCATATTCATCACAAATAGATTCAACATCCTCCATAATAGTGGGATCACTACTTCCTAAAGTTGACACTCTTCCAAACCCACTTTCATCAATATAATCATCATAAATAGGAGGCATGCTTTCATCAAAATCAATATTCTCATCAAAACTCGGGGGACTAAAAATATCATATTCATCAAACGTAGCTTCCCCAAGCTTGTGGCTTTGCATATCATTAGCATCATGGATATTCAAGGAATTCATACTAACAACATTGCAATCATGCTCATCATACAAAAGATATAGTACCGAACATTCTAATGCATTCTTCTTCTAGCACTTGAGCACAATTTTCCTTTCCATCAAACTCACGAAAGATATTAAAAAGATGAAGCGTACGAGACAAATTTAACTCCATTTTTTTGTAGTTTTCTTTTATAAACTAAACTAGTGATAAAACAAGAAACAAAAAGATTCGATTGCAAGATCTAAATATATACCTTCAAGCGCTAACCTCCCCGGCAACGGCGCCAGAAAAGAGCTTGATGTCTACTACACAACCTTCTTCTTGTAGACGTTGTTGGGCCTACAAGTGCACAGGTTTGTAGGTCAGTAGCAAATTTCCCTCAAGTGGATGACCTAAGGTTTATCAATCCTTAGGAGGCGTAGGATGAAGATGATCTCTCTCAAACAACCCTGCAACAACAAAGAGTCTCTTGTGTCCCCAACACCCCCAATACAATGGCAAATTGTATAGGTGCACTAGTTCGGCGAAGAGATAGTGATACAAGTGCAAAATAGATAGTAGATAAAGGTTTTTCTAATCTGAAATAATAAAAACAGCAAGGTAACAATCAATAAAAGTGAGCATAAACGGTATTGCAATGATAGGAAACAAGGCCTAAGGTTCATACTTTCACTAGTGCAAGTTCTCTCAACAATAATAACATAGATAGATCATATGACAAGTCCTCAACATGCAACAAAGAGTCACTCCAAATCCACTAATAGCGGAGAACAAACGTAGAGATTATGGTAGGGTACGAAACCACCTCAAAGTTATTCTTTCGGATAGATCTATAGAAGAGTTCGTACTAGAATAACACCTTAAGACACATATCAACCAAAACCCTAATGTCACCTAGATACTCCATTGTCACCTCATGTATCTGTGGGCATGATTATACGATATGCATCACACAATCTCATATTCATCTATTCAACCAACATAAAGTACTTCAAAGAGTGTCCCAAAGTTTCTACTAGAGAGTCAAGAACATGTGCCAACCCCTATGCATAGGTTCATGGGTGGAACCCGCAAGTTGGTCACCAAAACATACATCAAGAGGCACATGATATCCCATTGTCACCACAGGTAAGCACGGCAGGACATACATCAAGTGTTCTCATAAAAAGACTCAATCCGATAAGATAAATTCAAAGGGAAAACTTAATTCATCACAAAAGTGTAGAGGGGGAGAAACATCATAAGATCCAACTATAATAGCAAAGCTCGGGATACATCAAGATCATGCCATAGAGGGAACATGAGAGAGAACACGAGAGAGAGAGAGAGATCAAACACATAGCTACTGGCACATACCCTCAGCCCCGAGGGTGAACTACTCCCTCCTCGTCATGGAGAGCGCCAGGATGATGAAGATGGCAACCGGTGAAGGATCCCCCCTCCGGCAGGGTGCCGGGAAAGGCTCCCGAGAGGTTTTTGGTGGCTACAGAGGCTTGCGGCAGCGGAACTCCCGATCTATCTTCTCCGTGGATGTTTTTACGGTACGTGGGACTATATAGGCGAAAGAAGTCACTCGGGAGGTGCTTGAGGGGCCCACGAGACAGGGGGGCGCGCCCTACAGGGGGGCGCCCTCCTATCTCGTGGAGTCCTTGAGTATCTTCTGACTTGAACTCCACGTCTCCAAGATAATATTCTTCCAAAAAATCACGTTGCCGAAGGTTTCATTCCATTTGGACTCCGTTTGATATTCCTTTTCTTCAAAATACTGAAATAGGCAATAAAACAACAATATGGGCTGGGCCTCCGGTTAATAGGTTAGTCCCAAAAGTAATATAAAAGTGTATAATAAAGCCCATAATTATTCAAAACAGGTAATATAATAGCATGGAACAATCAAAAATTATAGATATGTTGGAGACATATCAGTGGTCATATGCTTGATACATACAAAGTTTTCTCACCTCCATATTGTTCATCTTTTAAATTTGAATTTGCATTGGAAAACTTACTAGGGATACTGACGGTGTCCTGGACTAGGGGGTACTCACCACGTCGTCTCCCGATCAGTTGGATTGGGCCGAGGATCCCCATGGCCGTATACTCATGGGCCAGGCCGGACAGTTGCTGCATACAAGGAAGATTCCACAAGACTTGGCGATCAAGACAAGGACTCCTCCCCCACCGGCGTATTTGGCTAGGACTCTTGTTATCCTAGGCCTCTGGTGCATTATATAAACCGAGGCCAGGCTAGTCGATAGAGATATATACAACAACAATCATACCATAGGCTAGCTTCTAGGGTTTAGCCTCTCTGATCTCATGGTAGATCCACTCTTGTAATACCCACATCATCAATATCAATCAAGCAGGACGTAGGGTTTTACCTCCATCAAGAGGGCCCGAACCTGGGTAAACATTGTGTCCCTTGCCTCCTGTTACCATTGATCCAAATACGCACTGCTTGGGACCCCCTACCCGAGATCCGCCGGTTTTGACACCGACATTGGTGCTTTCATTGAGAGTTCCGCTGTGTGATCGGTGAAAGGATCAATGGCTCGACTGCAGGTCAACTGCGATGTCGGCTTCTTCGTCACCAGCTCGACTGGTCCCCTTGGCTTGACCGAGGACTGCGCCCTACCTCCGATCGTCATGTTCGGATGAAGGCCTTCATCAACACCAACTCCGATCTCTATCAAGATCATGGAGGAGTCATCCATGGAGCTCGGGGGCTCAACGTCAACATTGCCCTCAGGCGACCGTGCTGTTTTTCTGGATAGCAAACTTGTATCCGCCGCCACCGCCTCCTCGAGTGTCTCTTAAACGATTACTTCGGTGGAATTATGCGTAATTAAGTCTACAACAACCCTACAAAAATTTCGTCGAGTTCCGATGGAGGAATCTCGACAATCTCCGATATACCAGAGCCCTGTTGAATCTGGATGAGAATCCGGACGAGTTTAGGGCGTGGTATCCAGCATCTAGCTCGGATGTCCTTTGGAGGATCCAACCGTTAATTTGCTGCGGAATTCCCATATCTACCACCTGCCAAAAATTCAGCTAGATCCGACCGTCCAAACTCCGGGAAACTTCCGATTAGTGCATCACTTTTTGGATCTATTTTCTGCGTGAGAACGAATCCGACCTGAATTCATCTTCTTTATGAACGGGATCTCGGACATCCTTTTTGAAGAAAGTTTTCATATGGGGTGTTGTGTTTTATTCTCAAACACATCCCAGTAGTATTAAAAGCATTCTTGCAATACGCACTTCACCGTCGCGCCGGTGTCAAACCAGCCCGACAACATCACTCCACGGCGGTCGACCTGGGTTAGACACGTCGTCGCTTTGTTGAGCCGAGCTCAATTTCTTCGGATCATCATCTCGGCCAGCCGAACAATAGTTTGGCATCGCGAAGGATAAATCGTCACCAACATTGCCGCCCCCCGGATTACACAGAGCGGGCACACCTGCATCACCACAAGGTCAGTTCATCAAGCCGGCATCGACCACGTCACGACCTGCATCGCTAGACCGAGGGCTTCATCATCTCTTCATCAACCTACTCCGGAGACTTCGGCGTCACTGGCCGACCAGCTCCATCACGTTAGCTGGACCGAGGGCTTTGCCTCGGTGAGCCAACCTTTGCCAGCATCACCATGTCGTTGCTTTATCGCCCATCAGGCGATAGGTGTGCGGATCGAGTCCCAATTTTGGGAATCACCTTTCTTCGGATTGCTACAACAAATAAGCCAGGTGCTATTAATCCTAGTATTTTTTTGCTTGTTTGGGTTCATTTTTTCCAATGAATTATTACTCTGGTTTGTCCATCATATGTACGCAGGTCTATCAAACGGTGGCCGCATTAACGACGGTCGCATGGTGGTTCGGTCAGTTTCCATACATAGTTCGGCGAATGCCGCATCCGGAACTCGAACCGGCCTGTGAATTCAGGCCTTGCCATGCCTTTACCGCATCACGCCGCCGCCCTGCATCGACATTGACTTCGGCACCATGCCATATTTCTTTTATTACTCACTCTACATAAATTATTTGTTATGCAACGAATTTTTTTTATTTATTTATTACTATTATCTCTGGTTTGCACTATTTTTTGTGCACAGGAAAATGATCCAGCCGGACTATATCCTTTGGCGTCACCTCGGCTGGACGGGGGGCTTCGTCAACACTTCATTACCCCATGCCGGGGACTTCGGCATCACTCTGTCGTCCTGCATTGACCGTGCTATGTCACCACTTCGGCGTGCCGAGCTCCTTGCTCCGCCACCTCGGGACCGGCTTGGGGGATGTAACCTTGTCCCGCATCAAGCTCGGACCGCGTCGACAATACCGAACACATTAACCAGCTATGTTGCCTTCATGCTCAAAGTTTTAAATTTTTGACTTGTGTTCGGCTCGACCAAGCATTATACTTTTTTGGAAAAAAGTTGCTTGTAAAATTTTTTCCTTGTCCAAACTCTGTTCGCACACACTTGACGCACTACCCGCGCTCATTATACCTGGGGGCTTCTTTAATAGAAGCTTATTAATACGGGCTTTATGCCCAACACATGTGTCACACTTCCGCATGTACCTTTTATTCACCATTATATGCATCGATATGACTTAAGTTTTGGCCAAGCTGGGTTGCCTGGTTCCTGTGCTTACCCCTACATTCCCGATTGTTCGGCTAGGTGGTAAAGGGAGCACCTCTGCGATTGTTACTGCCGGGTCAGCCGGATGTGTACCTCAGACTGGGTGAAGCCGAAAGCTAGTGTTCTTAAGGGAACACTCGGTCGGTGAACTAAAATATGATTTCTTACCTATTTATTGACCTGCCCCCAGATGTTTTTCTGCTCTTTTCGCAGTCCGGACATGCACTTTAGGGCATGCCTCCCAGGGAAAGGAACCCCTAACGGGACTATTCTCCCTGGAAGATGTTTCTTACTAACCATGTAATATAACATAACTAGTTGGGCACTTGTCTGATAAAGCACTAATGACCCCTACGCCTGGTCTCCACGCATGCCCTGGTTTTTATAACCGCGAGGGTATTCAGACACACTCCAGACTATTGGGTCCAGAGGTTGAAGCGAAAAGGTCCGCTACGACAAACGATCTACAATCCGGCTAGAAGGCATTCTACATGTCACCTTATATTTTATAGTCAACTTTTACCCAAGTCGCTTGGGGGCTCTTATGTTTATTTGAGCCGTTTCATACTAAGTGTTTTTCTTCTTAGTCGTTGCAAAGTTAAAGCACGGCAGAAGCACTTTTTTTTTTCTAAAGTCCAATTTTTGGATTGGCACCAAACACTTGATCTTGTTCGGACGTCATGTTTTTACTGACGTTTTTTGGTTTTCCAAGCTTTTGGCACTTTTAACTATTTGTGTGTTTTCAGCACAAGTCTCGCAGTGCAGCGCTGGACACCTTTAGAGATTCGGCAAAAACATTCTCGGATATTGCTATATATGCATCAGTTTCGAATTGTGTCTTCAGTCAATAGTTAGGTTGCCCGGCTCCCGCGCTTGCCTCCTACATTCCGCTCTGTTCGGCTAGGTGTGCAAAGGGAGAACCACTGCGATTGTGCTTGCAGCTCGCATGGTCAAGCACCTCAGTGGAGAAAGCCGAAAACTGACTATCACAATAGGTGTAAACTGGTCAGCGATCCGATGACTATATTAAATGACGGGCCATTCATAAAATTGGCCGAAGTGTTTCCGGCTTGACCTCGACTGTCGCTGAACACTACCGGGGGCTATTAACTAGCCTCCCAAACTAAATCCTCGATCTTTTGCTCTTACATTGGAGCTGAGGTTTCATGATCATGCTTAGCATGACAACCCAAAGAAAGGAACCGATAGCGGGACTATTTTCTTTGGAAGACATTTCTTCTGTTAAACAGTAATATAACATATCTCTCTGCGTACCTTTGTTTATAAAACCGTATGGCCAGATTGCCTTGTTTGTCGTAAATCTTTGCCCTCATAAAGGCTTTATAAAGTAGGACAAACACTCCTCGGCTATTGGCCGAGGAGGTGGAAGCCGATGGTCGGTCAACAAAGTTTTGTACAATGCGGATCCGAGCATTAATGACGTAAAGTACTTGGATACATAGAGTCATTACACATAATTTGTGATTTTACTATGGATATCGATCCTTAATTCGGCCTCCCGTGCCCGCATTAAGGCTCGGGGGCTACTGGGCTTCGGGCTTATTATTTACAAATATTAAAGGGCCACATCGATCCCCTGATCTGGTGTTGCCACCCGACCAGTGTCTCGGGGGCTACTGCATTGCTTGTTCTATGCAGAAAATTTTAAGTGCAATATAGTTTCCGAGGAGATTTTGATCCTCAGGTTGGTCGGCCGCACCCAACCTAAGTCTCGAGGACTGAGCACGCCGCTTTTTGTGTCCCGAAGTATTCTGCTGAGCTAGGACTTGATCCTCAGACTGATTTTGCAAATTAACATGAGTCTCAGCGGCTACGGGGATCAGCGGTCTTATGTCATCCTTCATGTGCATCTCAGGTTTTAGACCGATACCCACCTTGAGGGCTACTGGCACCAATCAAAAATATTGAAAAAAATCGGCCCACATTCGGGGTGGTGCACCACCTTAGAAGCAATCCGGCGTAAAGCTCAGGCGCTAGTGGCTGGCTCCATAGAGGGCACTTCCGGCATTAAGCTCGGCTAAACTCCTTCAAACTTCTTTGAATCAAGGTGATTTACGACACCTCGGATACAGTCCAGCGTTGGAGCTCGGATACATAGTTCGGCGTTGGAGCTCGTATACCATCCGGCGTTGGAGCTCGGATACATAGTCCGGCGTTAGAGCTGGGAAGCAGTCCGGCATTGGTGCTCGGCTGCAAAAGATACCTCGAATGCAGTCCGGCGTTGGAGCTCGAACGCAAGAGGACGTTGCCGCCTGGGAACAACTTCAAACCCGAGGTGTGGCATAAAAATAACAAGCCATTGATAAAGGCCGGAAACTTAAAGGGGCTCCTCGGATACCCGACGTGTAAACTCGTCGAATGCATTTCGGCGATCCTCAAGATCGAAGATGAGAAGATTTGTTGAACCAGTTTTCAAGACCGACGACCGAAGATGAAGAATAGTTCGGAAGAATCGAGGAGCGTCCCCAACTTGAAGACCGGTTCAGGGGGCTACTGACGGTGTCCTGGACTAGGGGGTACTCACCACGTCGTCTCCTGATCAGTTGGATTGGGCCGAGGATCCCCATGGCCGTATACTCATGGGCCAGTCCAGACAGTTGCCGCATACAAGGAAGATTCCACAAGACTTGGCGATCAAGACAAGGACTCCTCCCCCACCGGCGTATTCGGCTAGGACTCTTGTTATCCTAGGCCTCTGGTGCATTATATAAACCGAGGCCAGGCTAGTCGATAGAGATATATACAACAACAATCATACCATAGGCTAGCTTCTAGGGTTTAGCCTCTCTAGTGTCGTGGTAGATCAACTCTTGTAATACCCACATCATCAATATCAATCAAGCAGGACATAGGGTTTTACCTCCATCAAGAGGGCCCGAACCTGGGTAAACATTGTGTCCCTTGCCTCCTGTTACCATTGATCCTAAGACGCACTGCTTGGGAACCCCTACCCGAGATCCGCCGGTTTTGACACCGACAGATACCATGAAATGTGAAATCCACGTTGAGATCACTATATCACAAACTCACTCTAATTCAACAACTCGTCATAAATCAATTACCACGTTGAGATTAGTATTTGCAAGGAAAATACGGGTATTGTAATACACATAGATTCATTCGGCAATTTAAAAGATTCCTTTCCTATTCTCGAATGGTAGGACCCAACAGCGTACCAGCCAGACCTTGGCTCGTGTTTATCCTAAAAAAATAAAAAAAATAAAAAAACCGGGCTCTTGTCCTTCGGTGGCATGCGTGGTATGCACATTAGGCAACCCCAACCAGTCGAGCCTCAACGTTTCAAGTTGAAATATCTGGCGGCCAGAATTCCAGCCCTAGGAAATTCCCCTCATGTCCCCGGTCCATAATGACTACTGATGAACAACGGAGGGATGCTTTAGTAACTAGACAACGCTACCTACTATGCCGAGCATGGTTTAATTCCCTTGGTCGCCGCTCGTTAAGGTCACCCGTCAACTGCATTGCCTAGTACTACTACTACTACTACACCAGGATGAGCACAGAATTGAGCCCGTTTGTTTGTGCCTAGTACTTGATTTAATATATCAGGCAATGCACTAGTACAGAGGGATTATCCTTTTACTCTGCATATATAACTTGTCTGAAGTCTAACTAAGCAAAATGTTTGACCAAATCCTTTCTTAAGAAATACAACAGGACAGATGTACGGCTTGAAAATTTATTGCATGATGCAGGTTATGATATTGTTTTGAATCCTGGATCTTAAATTTCAGAAAATCCAAAAGTGGGCATAAATTCTTGAAACTGAGCATGGTCACGTGATATGGCACAAATATTACTTCATAAGTTTTTCTTTAATTTGAGACAAGCTGCTTATGACAAGTTGCACAAATAAAGAGCCAAGGTATTTTGGAACAAAGACCTGTCATGTTAAGGCGAATGCTTTCACTATTGAAACCATGGGCGTTTACGTGCCGCCACGAGTCCCCGCTTCTCATCGGCAGGTGCCGTCCAAGCAAGCATGTGAGTCGACGGGAGGCGTGCGAGAAGACCGTTGCGCCGGCTGTCAGGGAGGCATGTGAGCAGACCGCTGTGCAAGCTCACCGGGAGGCGAGCCCTTTGACAAGGCTCCGCCGCCCACCGTCGTCCCAACTTCTCCCACTTTTTTAATGTCGTTGGCGCCGCATTTTAAAATCAACCCCGCACTACCCGGTATCGCTACAATCTTCTCTCTTCCTCTCTGATTCTCCTGTCGTCTACCTCCAACTAGCCTGACCTAAACGTACGCCATGCCGCATCACGATGGTCTACCCTTAGTGTTCCAGTTTCCTAAGGAAGACACCCAGCCAGAGTCTCAAGAACATAAGGCGCTTTGGGACGAGCTTGAACTGGCCTTGCGGGAAGACACCGCGCCTGTCCCCGCTCCCGTTTCGGCTCCCGTCGCCCCGACTGCGCCAGTGCCCATCCCCGTGGCATTGATGGGCTGGGAGCCGCACATTGTCGCCGAGCTTGATCCCATGGGGTTCCACGAGGTCGCCGCCGACATTCATGCGCCCGTGCACCTGCCAGCGCATGTGCCTGCGTGTGCACTGATGTGCACGCCCGTGCCGGTGACCATGCACCAGCCAGTGCATGCGCCTGTGCATGCACTGACGCGCGCGCCCGTGCCGGTGCCCATGCACACGAATGTCTCCGCCGTGCCGTTGATAGTTCCTGTCCCTGCGCGGGTGCCAGTGCCCCCCTCAGCGGCATGGATGGCCGTCGTCGACCGCTTCCTTGCAAAAACGCCAGTCGCCTCCTCCCGCCAGTTGACTGGCTCCGAAGTCCAGAACATTTTGGCCTTCCTTGAAGCTAGGCCAACGTCCAGGAGTACGCCAACAATGGCGCAAGACGTCACCGTCACCGTCGGTCAGTGGCCCGACGACACACAGAGCACGGAAGAGGAGCTACTTCCCACCGCGAGACGCCCCCGCCGCCGCCGCGTAATCTAAATTTGCCATGAAAAACATTCGGATTGCCATTCTTAAAATCCGAACATTTATCATTTCAGTTTATTTTATATCGATCATCGTATAATTTATCATTGCCACGGAAGAGGAGCTACTTCCCACAGCGAGTGTGGCCCACCGTGTGGAAGAAAGAGTGAGACATTCTCGAGGGAGTGACCTAGATATACAACGTGCGTGCGTGCGCATGAGAGGTTGGGGGTCTAGATAGGCAATGCATGTATTTAGCGCGAGAGGGTGAGAGGGGGAGAGGGGGGAGAGAGAGAGCTCGGCATGGGGTGCAATGGCGGGTGTGTGAGGTAAATACATTTGGTAACAGAGTGGAAAAAGGGGTTGTGTAGTCGAGAGACTTAGAGATCGAAACATGGAGATAAAGAATGAACGTGTGTTGGAAAGTGGTAGCTTCCTAAGGTGGTTAGGAGAGGAAGATTAACCGATACAGGAAGTATGTAGCGTTTGTGCGGGGGGGGGGGTAAAAACAACATTTGAATGTACATAGTACGAGACTTAATATTGATGTTTCAATTCGGTGTACATTGTAAGATTTGAACCAAGGACCAGGCATACGGGTTATTATTTTGAATTCGTGCCATACTAAGTTTCGAAAAGTTGTCATTGACTCAATTTGTTGTGCTTTTTTGTAGGTCATATGTTTGAATCCATCCAAAAGTTTTCCCACTACCATCGTGTTCATCACATACATATGAATTTGTATTCAAAAAGTAGTGTGGATACAATGAAATGTGAAATCCATGTTAGAATTGCAGATCGCTACGTGACACACACTCTAATTCAAATAACTAACTACGTGACACACACTCTAATTCAAATAACTAATTATGTGACACACACTCTAATCCACGTTAGCGTGGGTACCATTTCGATTTTTTTTAAATAACTCCTCATTAGTTAATTTATAGTACTCCCTTTGTTCACTTTTATAAGACCTTGAAGACATTTCAGACAATGTGCAAAACAGTTCATTTTAAGTTGTCTGAAACGACTTACAAAACTGAACGGAGGGAGTATCTCATTTCGAATGACTAATTATTGCAAGGAAAACATGGGCATGGTAATACATATAGATTCGTTTGCAAATGAAACAAGATTCGTTTGCATTCTCAAATGTAGGCGCACCAGGCAAACCAGGGTCGTGTCGGGGTGGACGCTGCTTCGGTGCCTTAAGGCACCTGCCTTTGTGTCCATGACATGTGGGCCCAACAGGCTGGGCCCACATGTCAGTGACCCAAACGCAGGTGCCTTCAAGGCACCGAAGCATAGTCCTGTCGGGGTGGTCGCGTGTGTCGGACAAACGCGTAGCACCCAGCCACCCACCCCCGCCCCCCCAAAAGGACGACGATAAAATAAGTTCGCGCTTCCACATTTCAGATTGAAATATCTGGTGGCCCCAATTCCAGCCCTGCAAAATCTCTCTTCTCCATTGTCCCCTTCCGCGCCCAGATTGCTCAAATCCCTAATTCGCCACCAACCCAAGCAAAGTTCGAATCGCCCCTCGTCTCGTCTCTTTCCCCACCATTCCCCACCTCTTTGTCGGACGACAACGACGAAGACGACGGTCACGCTTCACGACCGCACCGGAGCTACCTCATCTACGCCCTCGTCCACCGCATCGGGTGGTCCACCGACAACTTCGACCGCCGCAACCGACGTGCCTCATAGACACTGAGTTCCACCACATCAGGTGCGCTTCACCGACGCCGTCTCCCAGCTCACCGGGGCTACTTCACCGAGCACATCGTCGCACATCCCCCCCCCCCGAGGCCGTTGGGGCTTCACCAATGGTCTTGTCCACCGCATCATAGCGCTCCGCTGCCAGTCAAGATTTGCATACGTGCGCGGCCAGCCAACGCCAGCGCATCACCCTCAACGGCTCTAAA
The DNA here is from genome assembly GCF_018294505.1 of Triticum aestivum. NCBI lineage: Eukaryota > Viridiplantae > Streptophyta > Magnoliopsida > Poales > Poaceae > Triticum > Triticum aestivum. Next base: position 478,538,317 of record NC_057810.1, on the reverse strand, counting down.
GTGACCCACACTCTAGCTAGGCGAGCATGCCCAAACGCCAACCCGAACTAGGTATCCACACACCACTCCCTTGTGCACTGTTCCGACGATGTTTGGATATCCTTTCACTGCTCTCTTAGCTTACACGCCTATGCAACTTTGACTTTAACTCTTATTTCTTCTGGAGATATCATCTGAAACAAGAAAATCCATTTTTTAGCGAAGCATGACGGCGCTACGGGATCTGGTACACATCCGGCACACCCGTATAACCTTGTAAGTATCTGTCCTCCGGTACAACATCAAGGTCGATTCCTCTTATTTGATCAACCATTCGCCGTGTCAAAAATGCAGAGGGGGATGCAAGGAGCACAATGCCTGCACATCCAAGCAAGTGGTAACATGGACTTGTACATGGAACATCCCAAGCGCAACCAGAGCTGTAGTGAGCCTGTACAACAAGCTAGCGTAAGTCCCTGCATTTCATTTAATTTGTACTGGCATTCGTGTATGATTTGTGTGCAGTGGCTGATCCATGAATTCAAGTTACCAGGGGTGAACATTTAACATAAAAAATATGAAGGCACTTGCACTCCGGAAATCAACATAACTTGAGAAATGTGAAGCTACATGCACTTTGAAAACCAGCTAATGATCCAAAGTAGTTCAGATTATAAATACTAAATGATGCAAGCACCAAAAAACACAAAATGCAACATGGTGTACAAGGACTACAAACATGGTCTGTACCTGCTTGAATTATTTGTTCTCTGGCTGAAAATATCAAAGTGTAATTGCATGTATAACTAGTGCACAAACTGCATATCAATATATCTATCCTGCACAAGTATTCCAATAGTTTCAAAGAACGGATTAGAAAAGTATTTATTCTATGTTGTCATGATACGGGGAATTTCTGGTAGATGGCCTCGACATTTCCTCAAGCTATGAAAATGCACTATAATTTGCTTGTCATCAATGCCTGCAAATCTCTGTCTCTCTCAACATAGTAGATCATCATTAGACACTAAATCCTTCAATGAGCTTGCAAAATGCTTGCATTAGATCCCTCATTAGACACTATATGTTCATCACCAGGAGCATGTAAAATGTTTGCATCAAATCCTTCATTAGCAGTCTGTTCATTAGACACTTCAAGCTCAAGAACAACATGAGCTTGTATGTTTGCACCGGAAACTTGATTAGATACATCAGATTCAGTCAGTTCAGTATTGATTGGCGGAGTTATAAAATAAGTAGAAATTGGTTTCATTTTCTCATAGATTCCCTACATACAAGCAGTTTTACAACACCGTCAAGTTTAACTATTGGCCAAAAATTGGAGAGTTGAATTAGATATAATGAGGGATGTGATGTACCTGCTTGTTGCACATGCTACTCTTGCAAGCTGCGACTGTCCGTTTGCGCAAGCTCGATGCCATGCCCGTGCTGCTGCCGCTGCCTCCCACGCAGGCTACACCCAGGGTTGGATCTTCATCTTCTTGTCCTTCCGTTCGCTTGAAGCCCGGCGACCGCCCTCCAACGAGGGTGCGAGGAAGTGTTGTGTCGGTCTATCCAGCGGCTAGGGGTGGGCATTCGGTAGAAACCGAAAGTTCGGTTTATACTGTTTTTTAAATTCGGTTAGCAAATTCAGAAACCGAAAATGACAATCCAAAACAACTAACCAATAATTTGGTTAACTGACCAGTTCGGTTCGGTTTTCAGTTCATACCGACTGGTTGCATTGTGGAAGTAATAGTGAGTACCACGACCTCTTTTATAGCTGAAGACCTTGTCCCTTGAAGAGTATCTAAGCGATGTGGGACTAAACAAGTTAAACTCCACCCGCTACACGCTCCATAAGCCAACAGAAGTACTAGTTGGGCCTTGCAATTAGGTGGCCAAGTCCATGTTTCACACCTAGTAGCTCGCTGGGCCCTCCGTACGTTATGTGGACACTTGCGCGTGGCCGTGAGTGATTAGCGCAAGACGTGCTGTTCTAAAAAATTTATCTTGCGAGGCGCACGGTCGTGGGGGAGCCAACTTTGGGTTGCCATTTGGCGAGAAGTGCGGCCGCGCGGGAGCCTTGTACTGGAATCGCGTGGACTTCGGTTTTTCCTTTGGTTATCAGTTAAATACCGAACCGGCCGGTTTCAATTCGGTTATTAAACCTCAAAACCGATTTTTATATACTAGTAGCAAAAACCAAAAATTCGGTGTTTTCGGTTTCGGCATCGGTTCGGTGTTCGGTTCATCGGTTTTTATGCCCACCCCTACCAGCGGCAGCTAGGTTAGGAGCGAAACAGACTGGAGGCTGGAGCGAATGAATTGGGATTTTCCCTGCTGTCGATCGATATGTGTAGGACCCTGAGAAGAGGTGTCTAGAGGGGGGGTGATTAGACACTAAGTACCAAAGTTGCAGTTTATAAGTTACTTTAAAGTTTAAGTGGAGTTTAGGCACAAGTTTAACATTCACAACATATAGCAAGCAAGCATGCAAAGAGTATATGAGCAGCGGAAAATAAAGCATGCAACTTGCAAGAATGTAAAGGGAAGGGATTGGAGGATTCAAATGCAATTGGAGACACGGATGTTTTTGGCGTGGTTCCGATAGGTGGTGCTATCGTACATCCATGTTGATGGAGACTTCAACCCACGAAGGGTAACGGTTGCGTGAGTCCACGGAGGGCTCCACCCACGAAGGGTCCACGAAGAAGCAACCTTGTCTATCCCACCATGTCCGTCGCCCACAAAGGACTTGCCTCACTAGTGGTAGATCTTCACGAAGTAGGCGATCTCCTTTCCCTTACAAACTCCTTGGTTCAACTCCACAATCTTGTCGGAGGCTCCCAAGTGAAACCTAGCCAATCTAGGAGACACCACTCTCCAAGAAGTAACCAATGGTGCGTTGATGATGAACTCCTTGCTCTTGTGCTTCAAATGATAGTCTGCCCAACACTCAACTCTCTCTCATAGGATTTGGATCTGGTGGAAAGAGGATTTGAGTGGAAAGCAACTTGGGAAAGGCTAGAGATCAAGATTCATATGGTAGGAATGGAATATCTTGGCCTCAACACAAGAGTAGGTAGTTCTCTCTCAGAAATAGGATGCTGGAAGTGTAGGTTCAGTTTGATGGCTCTCTCCACCAATGAAGAGGAGGTGGAGGGTTATATATAGCCTCCACACAAAATCTAACCGTTACACACAATCTACCAAACTCGGTGGGACCGAATTGTTAAACTCGGTCAGACCGATTTAGCAAATAATGTGACCATTAGGGTTTTCGGTGGGACCGAAACGCAACTCGGTGAGACCGATTCGGTTAGGGTTAGGGCATAACGTAATCTCGGTGAGACCGATTACACAAACTCGGTAGGACCGATTTTGGTAATTACCTAACCAGAGTGTCGGTCAGGCAAACTCGGTTGGACCGATTATCAAACTCGGTGGGACCGATTTTGATAATAAGTTAACCAGAGAGTTTGCATTGTAATCACGGTAGTACCGATTGCTCAAACTTGGTGAGACCGATTTTGATAATGGACATACACAGAGAGATTACAATCCCATCTCGGTGAGACCGAGATCCCTATCGGTGTGACCGATTTGCCTAGGGTTTGTGGCAGTGGCTAAGACATCCAAACTCGGTGGCGCCAGATAGAAAGAATTAGTGGGGCCGAGTTTGACTTTAGGTTTAGGACATATGTGTGGAAGTGGGAAAGCAATTGAGGGTATTTGGAGCATACCACTAAGCACTTGAAGCAAGAGGCTCATTAAGCAACACCTCATCCCTCCTTGATAGTATTGGCTTTTCCTATAGACTCAATGTGATCTTGGATCACTGAAATGTAAAATGAAGAGTCTTGAGCTTGAAGCTTGAGCCAATCCTTTGTCCTTAGCATCTTGAAGGAGTTCCCACATCCTTTAGTCCATGCCACTCCATTGTTGAACTTATCTGAAACATACTAGATAAAAGTGTTAGTCCAACAAGAGATATGATGTCATTAATTACCAAAACCACCTAGGGAGCATGTTTGCTTTCAATCTCCCCCTTTTTGGTAATTGATGGCAACATACATCAAAGCTTTAGATAAAGATATAAAGAATAGCAAGTAAAGCTTTGGAAAGACATGTAACAAGCATAGGCTCCCCCTACATGTATGTAATCATGTGAATATGAAATATAGAAGCATGTGATAGCATAACCATGATAGAGCAGGCAATGTGTTACATGTATCTTGGCCATATGCATCAGAGCAAAAAAATATTAAAGGAAATACCTTCGTGCCCATGAGTCCTTCTTGCAAACAGTATGTACATTATCAAGAATTCCTCATACACATGATTGTGATGCATATACTTACCTTGTAGTCTTGGGTTGGCTTAGGATGATGGAATGAACCTGCGTAAACAAGGTTAGATAACACAGATGCATCTACTAGCCAGAGCAAACAAAAGACACACAAGAATACCAAGACTGGGATGACATGTAGAGAGTGAGTACTAAGTACCACATTGGATTAGACATGTCCCCAAGAGTAAAGATATGCAATGAATTTGAATGATCTCTTTCCCTTAGATGTCTTGCTCCCCCTGAATCTAACATGGGATACTGGGAGAAGATAGGGAATAGAAAATCAGAGTTGAAAGATATAAATGAACAGAGCTAATGCAAACTAATGCAAGTAAGCACATATGAACATGTCTTTCCCCTCAAGAAGACATGTGGCATCTCTCCTCTTGAACACCAAGCATCTGGGATCCTTGAGAAATACTTTCTACTAGTATTCTCTCCCCCTGGAGGTCTCTCTCTCTCTCCCTGAAGGATCTCTCTCCCCCTATGAGATGTGATCTGTCTCTAAATGATAAGCTTTGATGTGATCTCTCTCCCCCCCTTTGACATCAATTTCCAAGAAGGGCTTGATAAAGATGTAATCTCTCTCTCTCTCCCTGTGGAATTTGTCGTGAATGGGTTTGGTCCTTGAGACACAGAACAAAGCAATGATAAAAATGTGATGCTTGTAGAGGACAAGATTCATTGAGTGGAGATGGATCAGAAGAAACACAGAATGTGTGGCAAAGAGTTTTTCCTTTTATGAAATCAGTGGCACCGAGTGGTATGCTTCGGTCGTACTGAAAAGATTCGGTTGGACCGAAAATAACAAATCGGTCTAACCGAGTTCATCGCAGAGAAAACACTTGTCACCTCAGCTCACTGGACTAATAAGATCTCACGAAGATTTGCAAGGAATTAACTGAATGATATGCAAGGAATTAGATGCAGAAGATGCAGAGAAAACAGAAAGAAATCTAGATGAAGTTTTTTTTGAAAGGGGAAACACATATGCATGAGACAAATGCAAAAACTCAGAAAAGAACACATGAGAACTTCATCTAGAGATGGTCGGCGACAAAGTCACCTATGTTAGAGTATATTGACTTAGGAGTCAAGTGAGATCACTTGATCATAGGCCATACTCATCGTTTAAGCTCAAAATGGGGTTGCCATTTTTTGTTTAAGCATCTTGATGTATTCAAATCTTGTCGAGTTGCTTTAACTCATGACTCAGAGTAAAGCTTCTCTAAGATGGAATAACATACCTTGGTTGGTGGTGTTGTCCATGTAGTTGAACTTGCATGGGTTGCTCAAGGTTGATGTAGCTCATCAAGAATTTGGAGCACCACTTGGAATTTGAGTCCATCTACCTACATGGGTTAGTTCTTGCAAGGAAGAGCACTTGTATATCCAAAAATGACAATCATGAAACTCAACATAGAATTTGTCAAAGGATATGTTTGAATGGTTTCGTGCTTCCTTGTCTTCAACCACCTTTGTATAGAGACTTGGTGATGTAGAGATTGCTCAAGATGTGAGTAGGTTACAATCTCATGGAGTTTGAGTCAACCAAGTACCTACATGGGTTAGATAACATGCAAGATACAAATATATCCAAGACATAAGTTTTTCATCATAAGAGAAATATCAAGGATTAGTCATAAGCTCATGTCTTGCATGTATCCAATGAAGTTTCTACTCCAAGTTTGAAGCATCAATGATGTCCAATTCTCCTTTTAACCTGCAAAACACTTTCTCATCAAGAGGTTTAGTGAATATATCCGCTAATTGCTTTTCCGTGCGAACATGCTTAAGATCAATGTCACCCTTAGCAACATGATCTCGAATGAAATGATGACGAACTTCAATATGCTTAGTTCGAGAATGTTGCACATGATTATGACCAATTTTGATAGCACTTTCATTATCACAAAGCAATGGAACATGTCTCACATATATCCCATAATCTTTAAGAGTTTGGGTCATCCAAAGTAATTGAGCACAACATGAACCAGCGGCAATATATTCAGCTTCGGCGGTGGATAAGGATACCGAGTTTTGTTTCTTGGAGGACCAAGACACAAGAGATCTACCAAGAAATTGACAAGTACCCGAAGTGGACTTTCTATGAACCTTGTCTCTGGCATAGTCTGAGTCAGAGTAGCCAAGAAGATCGAAAGAGGCCCTCTTAGGATACCAAATGCCAAAATTTGGTGTATGGATTAAGTATCTCACTATGCTTTTCACAGCCTTAAGATGACATTCTTTAGGAGCAGCTTGATATCGTGCACACATGCACACACTTAGCATAATATCGGGACATGAAGCACATAGATATAACAATGAACCAATCATCGAGCGATAAACCTTTTGATCAACCGGTTCACCATCTTTGGTTAAGTCAATATGTCCACTAGTAGGCATGGGTGTAGTCATACCGTTGCATTCTTGCATATTGAACTTCTTGAATAAGTCCTTAGTGTACTTTGTTTGAGAGACAAAAGTACCTTCCTTAGTTTGCTTGATTTGCAACCCAAGAAAGAATTTGAGTTCACTCATCATAGACAGCTCAAACTTCTCCGACATTAGCTTCCCAAACTTTTCACTAAAATGAGGGTTAGTTGAACCAAATATAATATCATCAACATAAATTTGGCACACAAAGAGTTCACCATTAACCCTTTTAGTAAAAAGAGTAGAATCAATTTTCCCAATTTCAAAGCCTTTTTCAATAAGGAACTTGGTCAAGCATTTATACCATGCTCTAGGAGCTTATTTAAGACCATAAAGAGCTTTGTGAAGTTTGTAAACATGATTGGGTTTCTTAGAATTGACAAAGCCGGGAGGTTGTTTAACATAAACTTCCTCCTCTATTTCATCATTTAGAAAAGCACTTTTAATGTCCATTTGGTACAAGGTGATATCATGGTTATTAGCATAGGCAAGTAAGATGCGAATAGACTCAAGTCTAGCAACAGGAGCATAAGTCTCACCATAGTCCATACCTTCGACTTGTGTGTAGCCTTGGGCGACGAGTCGTGCTTTGTTGCGAACAACTTGTCCATATTAATCTTGCTTGTTGCGAAACACCCATTTGGTACCGATGATGTTGTGCTTGTTGTCGGGCTTCTCAACTAATGTCCAAACTTGGTTCCTCTCAAAGTTGTGTAGCTCTTCATGCATAGCATTTATCCAATCCGGATCTTCCAATGCTTCTTCGACCTTCATAGGTTCAATGCTAGAGATGAAAGAATAGTTTTCACAAAAGTTAGCTAAACGAGTTTTAGAGCGAGTGATTCTCCCGGTTTGAATATCATTGTAGATTTGCTCGACGGGATGGTCTTTAGCAATTCTTGCTCGAACTCGTGAAAGCTTTTGCTTGGATCTTAGTTGAACATCTTCTTCATCTTCTTCTTCTTCTTGGCCTTCTTCATTGTTGGCGATGTCGTTCTCTTGTCGTGGTGATGAAGGAGGTTGTTGACGTTCATCTTGATGCACTTCCTCGTTTCCTTCATCTTGGTGTGTCCCACTTGTGGATGCTTCCGTATCAACTCTTGGTTCACCTTGTCGTGAAGTAGAAGCTTCCACTTGGACGGACGAGGTACTCTCCTTCACCTCCGTTGGATGAACCTTGCCAATAGACAAGTCTTGGATTGCTTCCGAAGGATCTTTGTCTCCTACATCAATTGGCAATTGCTCTACTTGCGAGCCGTTAGATTCATCAAACTTCACATCTACCGTCTCTTCAACCTTTCGGGTGAAATTGTTGTAGACACAGTAAGTGTGAGAGTTTGAGCCATAACCTAGTAGGAAACCTTCATGAGACTTAGGAGCAAATTTAGAACGACGATGCTTATCAAGAATGTAGCACTTTGAGCCGAATACTCGAAAGTATCCAACTTGGGGTTTGTTACCGGTGAGTAGCTCGTATGCCGTCTTGCCGAGTAGCTTGTGAAGATACAAGCGATTTGTTGCATGACAAGCTGTCTCAACCGCTTCTGCCCAAAAGTGCTTCGGTGTCTTGTACTCAACAAGGATCGTTCTCGCCATTTCGATGAGCGCCCGGTCTTCCTCTCAACAACTCCATTTTGTTGAGGTGTGTATGTAGCCGAGAACTCGTGTGAAATCCCTTCTTCATCAAGAAAGGTGTCCACATTTGTGTTCTTGAACTCCGTTCCGTTGTCGCTGCGAACCTTCTTGATCTTCACTTCAAATTGGTTTTGGGCCTTCCTAGCGAAGTTTTTGAAGATCTTTTGGACCTGCGATTTATCATCAAGAAAGAACACCCACGTAAATCTGGAAAAATCATCGACTATAACTTGACCAAAAGAATTTCCACCGAGACTCTTGTAAGAGTTGGGACCAAAGAGATCCATATGAAGTAGCTCGAGTGGTCTCTTTGTGGTCATGATGTTCTTCACGGGATGCCTTCCTCCAACCTGTTTACCTGCTTGACAAGCACTGCAAAGTCTATCCTTATCAAAAATGACATCATTAACACCAAGGATATGATTCCCTTTAATAAGTTTGTCAAGGTTTCTCATGCCAACGTGACCTAGTCGTCTATGTCATAACCAACCTTTTGAGGATTTAGCAATGAAGCAAGTTTTAGGTTGAGCCTTTTTAGTGAAATCAACAATGTATAGATCACCTCTACGTATGCCGGTAAAGACCATTTTATGATTGTCTCGACGAAACACTTGGCAATCAACTTCAGTAAATAGAACATTGAAACCGAAATCAGCAAGTCTAGATACTGAAAGTAAGTTGTATCCAAGAGATTCAATGAGCATGACATTTTGTATGGAGCTATCATGTGAGATGGCCACCTTACCGAGGCCAACCACCTTACCCTTTGAGTTGTCACCGAAAGTGACATACTTTCGAGGACTATCATTATCAGCAAGCTCACGAAACATGTCTTTATCTCCGGTCATGTGATCGGTACATCCACTATCAAGAACCCATTCCTTTCCTCTTGACATATATCCTCGAAGATTTGCCATAAGACCAAAATGTCTCATTGCATCATCAAGATCGAAGTCACTATCATAATCCTCATCATACTATCCATGTTCAACATCGTCATGTGGTGGATCAAATCCTATAGAGGGTGATTCATTAGAATGAGTTTGACAATGATCTTGTCTATGAATTTTTATAGCTTCGGAAATAATATCATTAATAATACCAACATTTCCTTTGGCACGCATAAGATTTCTAAGCTCAAATAGACGATCACCAAACATAGGATCACTAGTATTCATTTTACTCAAAGCAATAGACCTATGGAGAATTTCATCTAGATTTTTCAAAGAATAATCAGGAAATCGTTCCTCAAGAAATTTCCATATAGTGTAGGCACTCTCAAGAAAAGGCAGTTTTATAATCAAGTTTCTAGGCAAGCCTCTAGTGATAAGATTAACAGTTCTAACATTCCTAATCATGTCAATAGACTCATCAAGGGTAGGATGCATAGGATCAACACAAGGTGCACAAGGACTAGCAATGTACTTATTCAAATGATATTGATTGAAAATTACAAGCATCTCATTTTTCCACTCATGAAAGTACTCTCCATCAAGAATAGGCACTCTATGTCTAAGACTCCCCAAAGTAGACTCATCCATCTTCCTCCAATGGTAATTAAACCAAGGAGATGGAAACCTAGCTCTGATACCACTTGTAGGACCTTGAGAAGAGGTGTCTAGAGGGGGGGTGATTAGACACTAAGAACCAAAGTTGTAGTTTTTAAGTTTCTTTAAAGTTTAAGTGCAGTTTAGGCACAAGTTTAACATTCACAACATATAGCAAGCAAGCATGCAAAGAGTATATGAGCAGCGGAAAATAAAGCATGCAACTTGCAAGAATGTAAAGGGAAGGGATTGGAGGATTTAAACGCAATTGGAGACACGGATGTTTTTGGCGTGGTTCCGATAGGTGGTGCTATCGTACATCCACGTTGATGGAGACTTCAACCCGCGAAGGGTAACGGTTGCGCGAGTCCACGGAGGGCTCCACCCATGAAGGGTCCACGAAGAAGCAACCTTGTCTATCCCACCATGGCCGTCGCCCACGAAGGACTTGCCTCACTAGCAGTAGATCTTCACGAAGCAGGCGATCTCCTTGCCCTTACAAACTCCTTGGTTCAACTCCACAATCTTGTCGGAGGCTCCTAAGTGACACCTAGCCAATCTAGGAGACACCACTCTCCGAGAAGTAACAAATGGTGCGTTGATGATGAACTCCTTGCTCTTGTGCTTCAAATGATAGTCTCCCCAACGCTCAACTCTCTCTCATAGGATTTGGATCTAGTGGAAAGAGGATTTGAGTGGAAAGCAACTTGGGGAAGGCTAGAGATCAAGATTCATATGGTAGGAATGGAATATCTTGGCCTCAACACAAGAGTAGGTAGTTCTCTCTCAGAAATAGGATGTTGGAAGTGTAGGTTCAGTCTGATGGCTCTCTCCACGAATGAAGAGGAGGTGGAGGGGTATATATAGCCTCCACACAAAATCTAACCGTTACACACAATCTACCAAACTCGGTGGGACCGAATCGTTAAACTCGGTCAGACCGATTTACCAAATAATGTGACCGTTAGGGTTTTCGGTGGGACCGAAATGCAACTCGATGAGACCGATTCGGTTAGGGTTAGGGCATAACGTAATCTCGGTGAGACCGATTACACAAACTCGGTAGGACCGATTTTGGTAATTAGCTAACCAGAGTGTTGGTCAGGCAAACTCGGTTGGACCGATTATCAAACTCGGTTGGACCGATTTTGATAATAAGTTAACCAGAGAGTTTGCATTGTAATCTCGGTAGTACCGATTGCTCAAACTCGGTGAGACTGATTTTGATAATGGACATACACAGAGAGATTACAATCCCATCTCGGTGAGACCGAGATCCCTATCGGTGAGACCGATTTCCCTAGGGTTTGTGGCAGTGGCTAAGACATCCAAACTCGGTGGCGCCAGATAGAAAGAATCAGTGGGGCCGAGTTTGACTTTAGGTTTAGGACATATGTGTGGAAGTGGGAAAGCAATTGAGGGTATTTGGAGCATATCACTAAGCACTTGAAGCAAGAGGCTCATTAAGCAACACCTCATCCCTCCTTGATAGTATTGGCTTTTCCTATAAACTCAATGTGATCTTGGATCACTGAAATGTAAAATGAAGAGTCTAGAGCTTGAAGCTTGAGCCAATCCTTTGTCCTTAGCATCTTGAAGGAGTTCCCACATCCTTTCGTCCATGCCACTCCATTGTTGAACTTATCTGAAACATACTAGATAAAAGTGTTAGTCCAACAAGAGATATGTTGTCATTAATTACCAAAACCACCTAGGGAGCACTTGTGCTTTCAATATGGGAGGCGCTCGTTTGGGCCGCGAGCCTGCTATAGGGCCTGCCTTACACTTATGTTATTGGCCCATCAAAAATGAAACATTTTTCTTCATTTTTTACATTGCCTGCTCGTGCGTTGGGACGAACAAAACTAGCATGGGCCAACCTGGACGACTCAAACTTGGTGCACACTTTCCAGCCACCTCTGGTGGCCGCCCATACCAGCCCCTATGGTGGCGTCGCCCCTTTTTGCGTGTATGATTGGATAGTGAAAAATAATCCAGTGGCACTTTTGATTTACCGACATATGGTTGAATTGCTTGTTTCTATGAACTGAGTTCGCCAATAATGTGAAGGATGCCAGTCTTTTCATCCTATTGTAGATTGCTTAGATCTTGATATGCCAAAAGTAATCGCATGAAATATACAGTAAAAGCCAGTGTGATGTGTGTGGCTACAACTAGTCTGACTACACGTCTTCATCTAACATATCAAGGACGCACCATCTTACTAGATTAACCATTCGACTTACCCATGCAGTGTGGGAAGAAAGAAGTATTGGGACTGTGTATCCAAGCAATTGATGCCATGGACTCCTCCGTACAACCTTGTAAGCAAAAAAGAAGTTGCAGTGTGCCTGTACAAAGAACTAGCATAAGTTCAGTTACCTGCTTCTCGGAATTTTAGTTAGCCACTTATTGCAAAATTGTTCAATTACGTTGCTTGGCTTAATTTAGTTTGCTACTGATTACATAATGCCACAGCCTGTTAATCATATTGTAGACTGCGCCTATCTATGTGTTTGATACTTACTGTTAAGAATTACCTGTTTGCCTTAACTTAAATATCTACTTGTTTGTTTAACTGCTTTGCTGCTGCAACAACGGGTTATAATGATGTTAATAACTACTTTTCAGCATTCAATTGAAACTCTTTAATTCCTTGTTTGTTTAACTGGTTTGCTGTTATAACTCCCAGTTGAGATGTTTTGCTAACTTCAACTTTTCTGAATCCAATCGGAACTTTAATGGCAAAACAGGTTAGACCAAGATCAAAGAGCGAGCTCCCCATGGACGTTGCATCATCCCATAGCAGTGGCACCAGCCCAATCGTGCATTATGAATTGCCAACTGCTGATGCTCTAGAGGCTAAACTAGTGGTAGAAAGAGATTCTGCTTCTGCACTTAGAGATGAAGTTGACGTGTTGAGGAAGCAAACAGCACAATCACAAGCATTACTCAAGACAACCATTAAATATTTGGTGGATTTCAAAACGAAGCAAGCTGAGACCGACCAGACTGTTAAGGTCCTGAAGGAAAAAAGGAAATTAAATTCCTACTTGGTAAATCATAGGTGAAATGTTCTTTCCATCGTTGAATAACCTTTGTGTTGTCTGTTCATGTAATCAATCGAACCATTTGTTTTAGAGATCAAGTAATAATTGTTTTTTTGTTTTTTGGTTTGTAATTTTATTTGAGCACAAGTCTGTATTAATTGATAAGACTCGGAGACATTTCATTTGGATTGCTGTGCCAGACCTACAAATATGCCAATCGGGCTAAATGTGCATTCAACAATAGTAGTAGTATAGATGGACCATAAGTGGCACGCATCAGAAAGGGCCAAGATGCTGGCTAAAAAAAGGATGTTGTTGTAGCCAAAAAAAAGTACAGCGGCCTGGCTTATGTATGTTAGTTGATATTATTGATCCATATACTCTATAAGTGTTTATATGTCTGTTAGTTCTGTACATTCTTGGTTGATTGACTCGGTATTTGAATCTTGATACATCGCTTGTGTACATATCTAAATGGGAGTACATATTATGCTGCCAGGGTAAACACATAAATGATATAAAGATTCATATAGGAATACAAAATGGATTCGAATTTAGTTGCCAGGGTACACATGGATGCTTATTGTTCCAAAATTTGAAAGATGCGGCAAAATATCCACTCCCACGTCGGCTTCCCGAAGCCAAGTGTTTGGGAGATGGAAATTATTGTCTACCCATTACATGGACAATCCATCGGCCCGATTTCCACTGTTCTAAATAGGGGTAGGTTAGTAACTTCAATTAGACGTGACACGACCGCCTCTGAGCCCATTCCGACACGGTGGGTGTCAAACATGGGCGGAAAAACACATTTGATTCAAGCTCATCCGAAAGACCTCTGTTTCTCCCTCCATTCCCCATTCATACACGGTGGGCGGCAAAACAAACTCGACTCAGCCGAAATCGATGTAGGCAAATATTTTCAACAGGGGCAGGTTTGTAACTTCACTCAGACGTGGCACAACCGCCCTACCTCTCAGCCCGGTCATACACCGTGGGCGCCAACCATGGGCGCCAACCACCCTCTCCTCGCCCGAAATCGCTCTGGGCAAATATTGGCGAGATGCGAGATTACCGTCCTATCCCCAACCGACAAGACGTCCAAATTTTAAACGGGGGCTAAGTTCGTCACTTCCCCATATTTTAGATAGGCGCGTCCCAAAAACATGGTTCCCCATACCTCTCCCTCCATTTTCCCATTCATACACCGTCTGCACTAGAACACCCCATCCCCACACCAGCCTCCGTCTGCCACCCCATCCATCGCCGCCGTCCTCCACAACATCCATCGCCACCGTCCTCCACCATGCCGGTGCGCCTACCAAGACCGCGTCGTCCACTGCTAGAGATGGACATTTCTCATCCACGATGATGGACCAATAGCCTTGCATCGCGTCCTCTCGCTTCATCGGCACTGTCGTCCTCTTTGCCGGGGCCGCTCACACGACCTTCTCTTCCACCATAATGGGACTTATCCCCCGATGCACCCGTCTTCCATCGCAGATCTGCTTCAATGCAACTGACAGCCATCGCACCCCCGGTGCCTACACGGTGCCGCAAGAGAGGTGGTACTTCATATCTCCTCAATTTTTTGATCTCAACCAGAAAATAGATCTGAACTTGGTTACTATACTTTCTTTTCAGCTCTTAGAATTTAGTTCTTAGTTCGAAGCAAACAATGGATGCTAAATATCATTTTCTCCGGTTTGCAGCTTCAAATCTGCTATGGCACATCCATAATACGGTTTAATTGATCATGCTTAGGGTTTAATTGATCATGTTGGTTCCGTGGTGGTTTGTTTAATAGAAATCGGAGGGGAAACCCTCTTTTGCTAAAAAAATATGCTTAGAGTATCCCCCTTTTATGATCACTATACGATCAAAATACGTGCTTCGTGTCATAATAGCACTGCTCCACCCATCAAGCTAAATAAGCTTAGTTGTTCAAATACAAATCTAATATTATTAAAACAAAGTTGTTTAATTGGTTAGCTAAATGTTCCTAAATTAGTTTCGAAAATGCATGTTCGCCGCTCGGGTGTGTATCTCTACAGGGTGCCCACGGTGGGCCGGCCCACCCTAGGATTTTGGGTCGTCCCAGGCCCCGATTCCCCTATGTTCTGCTGCGCTCTTCCGATCTCTACTCGCCCCCAGCCGCCTGCCTCGTCAGCGACTTGCCATCCCCGGACGGCATGACTCAAGGAGGAGACGCCGGACTAATAGGAGGCCAAGAGCCACTCGCCCGGGCAGCGGTTGCCCAACAGCGTCACCGCTGCCCGGGCGTGCCGCCGTGCCTACCTTCCCAGTCCGTTCAGGGCTCAGGCGTGCAGCACCAACCAAGCTAACCTGATTTATCCTAAGATACGCCCTCAACACTCAGCAGCCACTCCTCATCACCCATTTTCTAATTGATTCATTACTCATTAGGCAGGACTGTCATTAGGGTTTGTTGTGTGCTCAGTGCTACCTACACTTAATGGTTCAGATGTATTTCGGTAATCTTTAGTACCTCTAAAGTTCACAGGGTTTTCAAAATTCCGGCCCTCGGAACAGACACTAGTCATTTTGGATTGTTGGTCGTAGTGACATTGACCCAGATTACTACTGCAAGCCATGTTTGTTCACAATTTTACTTGTCTTTCTTACTCATTCAATATAATATCCAATTATTCACGTCGATTAGTTGCAAACAATAAGTGCTAGACAAACTTCTTCATTCAGATTTTGGATGGTCTCTTACTGCAGTTACAATTCTGCATACTTGTCCTAGTAAGCTCACAAGTAAATGATTGATTCACTACATCTATGCTTGCCTTGTCATATTTGTTGTCAATATTCTTTTAGGGCGGACCACCCTGTTTCTAAATACTAGAACATTAGACATGACTGAATAGTATTTCTCTATGTGATCTCTTCCATCATGTGTGGGCAACGAACACTGCATTGTATAGAAAGAAAGTGTCATTTCCAGCTTTTACATAGGTTTCGATGTTTTACATGGAATACAATCTGCCTACTTGCTTTGTCTCGCACTACCAACACTCCACCCTTGAAGCTAAACATTATGCCACTCATAATTGCTTAGTTTATTTGTTCAAATACGAATTTCATATGATTCTAATGTTCCTACTTCAGTTTTGAAATGTGTGCCTGCCTGTTATAGAGACATAAGGGGTTTGTATTTCTGTGTGGTCTGGTCAACACGGTTGGGGAGGTGAACTTTGCATATGCAGGGGTTTATAGGGAGACACTCTCCGAGTTGAATCCGCAATGCATTCCATAGATAATCTGACTACTTTTTATGTTTTCATGAATCTCAAATTCTGAAGAGCATCATAATGATTATGAGCTTGCGTGCATGAAAAGAATAAAGCAGAACAATGCCATGGCTGTCAAACTTGGCATTGAGGGACTGAAATCAAGTCTGGATGCAATGCAATGCAAACGTCTCCACCTACAGATTCATCCTTAGAATATGATCCTAACAGTGATTCTGAGCTAGAGGGAGACCTAAGTCAATGTAGCTCCCTAGTGGAGGAGTCGGAGGAAGATGCCCTATCTTATTCACCCATCAAGGTACTTGCTCTAACTTTCCAAGGTTACATTGCTCGCACATATCTTGCAACTGATGCTTTGCATTGCTTCTACTTTGTTGAACTGCCATTAGCTTAGTTTACACATCGTGTATGTGAATACGCCCTGCCTATCCATTTTCAGTACATATTCCATCTGTCATCATACCATATTTATCCGTTGTTCTTGTGTATGAGACGTTCAAAAGGAAGAGGGCTATTGTTGATCATGAGGAGCACAAGCAAAGTATTTGGAAAAGGTAGTGGCACCTGATAAATCAAATAGCCCATTAGGTGTAGTTGTAATATCACCTGACCCACAAAACACCCCAACTCTAGCAGACTCTAGCCCTACTACAATGGTCATTTCTGATGCCCCAACTCAGCAGACCCCAACTGCAGCAAATAGTATGATTATGCCAGTTGACATAGCACCAACTGTACAATGCAAAACCCCCATTCCAGCAAAGAGTACACCAAATCCAGTTGCCAAATCCCTTTTCGAACCAGAGAGAACCCTAATTGCAGCAAATAGGACCTCTGTTCCATTTCTTCCCTGTTTAGAAGATGAAGCTTATGTTGTTGTCAGGAACTTTGTGCGCATCTTTCCTTCATGGAAAGATTATACCGCAGACATAGAACAATTCCTAGTCTTCCTCCACAACTTACGCGCAAGTAATGTACTAATGTTATCCATGGTCATTACTGCATATGTTTTTGCTGACAAAAGACACAAGATTTCATTCTTTTAAATAGGCGAGGAGCAAACTGGATTGTGATGACGAGCAAGGGTTGGTTGTGCTTTTCAAGCACTCGTTGATGAAGTATCGTTCCTACCTAAGGCAAGCGCACTTCGATGGCAAGCCTCTGAACGAAATTTCTGTAAAGTCTCCGGTGCTACATTTATCCGACGGTGACTGGAATAATCTTGTTACACATTGGTCTTGGCTGCAGCGTAACTGTCTATGATATCACATCACAATTTAAACTACATTTCTGCATTTGCCTTAATGTCTCACTTGTACGAAAACTGTTAGCAGAAGAACATTCGTTCTCAAGGGACCACATAATCTCGCAACTATACTACACACTGCATTGCTCTTGTGAGTACCTCTTGCCCTGTATGACTATACTTACTTTCATAGATGTTTGATTATGTAGCATCACTGCACATGTTAGCCTTGTAATCGTCCATTTGGTGGACATTATAAGATCCATATGGACTCTTACATAAATTTAGAATCAACCCAATGCTTTTGAAGAGGTTTAGCTCTACAGTCCTCTTGTAAGGACTGAACATGGTCTATCACTGTACTTACATTAACAGCTACTCCCTCCGTCCCATAATCCAGTGTGTGGTGAAGCAACCCATGTTTGCACCTTGTCATCTCCTGTTTTATCTTACTGATCTGGCTGATGATATGAACAACATGCCATGCACATTATCCAAAATAGATACAATGATTTTCTTTGCCCTTCATCTATGCTTGTTATGTTGACAAGGTAATCCAGTAGTGTGGTGAAGCTCCCCGCATTATGAACAATGCCAAATTATGCTATTAATATTTTGATCTTACTCTTTATTTTCTAATTTGAAATTGGATGGAATTGACAACACAGTTATCATCTTTGTTTATACACGTGCAAAAACTATCATCTCTCTGCTTTGTTTCAGGGTGATATGCCTAATGGCATGCACAAGTCTGCTGAAGGCTGTGAGACAAACCCAACATATATTGCAGCAAAGAAGGCAAAACATCTTGAAGATAGCGAGACAACCCCAAAGTCTTGTCTTGATGCAATGTTCCGGTTACTTGAGACTAATAGTCAGACAAGCTCATAGAATTTGTTGTCTGAATCAGTTTGACTTCTTCAGTCCCGAGTTCTAGAGGAAAGGCATTTTGCAACTCAACTTTGACTTGAAGTCCTATCTCTAAGAAAGATTGCGGAGAACACCAATGAGAACCTCATCACTAAACAGCTACACCTGGAAGCAGCTATGACTGACATGCTAGGCCGGTCTCATAGCCTTGCTCAGCAGCTTGCGCAGGAGTTCCCCCGCAAGGCTAACCTTTCTTGAATCGTCTTGGAAGTGGTCTCGGTTCAGTATTATTTTGTTACGCTGCAATGGTGCCCAGTTTTTGTAATCTGCTTCTTCGTTGCGCTTTATGATCACTGGTGGCGAACTTCGATGCCCAGTGGATGTAATATACCTTGAATCCTTTATTGTATAGTGTAGATTTATTCTTAGTTACTATGCCGTAATTTCTTTATTGTATAGAGTAGGTTTGTTCTTAATTCCTACTAGTTACTGCCATCATTCGCTATCTGAAAAAAAATCAGATGTACTCGACCGGGCTGAAACATTCGACTCTAACGGGCCACAATTGGGCCGACCTGCATCTTTCTTGGGCCCGAATGATTGGGGCCTTCACACATTACGCCAGGCCCAAACTTACTCCGACCTATATTTTAGTTGGGCCTTTTGTTGACCCAATGCTTAGTTTGGCCCAGGTAGCGTTGGCCATTAACAGGCTGAATATTGTACTGGCCTGTTACGGCCGAGATGAAACCACGGGCCTTTAGCAGGCCAAAATGCATGTTGGGCCTCAATTTTCACTAGTCGTCGACGGGCCTTCAGCAGGCCGAAATGTAGACCGGGCCTTTTTGGGCCCAGTTAGCTCATGGGTCGTTACCAGGCCGAAACATATCTCGGGCCTTAGTTGGCCCACTGATATCATGGGCCTTTAAGAGGCCAAAAGCTTAGTACAGGCATCAACGGGCCGAATTCCACGACAGGCCTTTAACAGGCCCAAAGTCACGTTGGGCTTAACTGTTGCCACCTTTAGCACGGGCCGTTAGTGGGCCCGATGTCCCGTCGGACCATATATGGCACATGGGTAGCACGGGCCATTCCCCGGCCGAAAGTCACACCAGGCTGAAATGGGCCCATGTCTACATCATGCCTCTAATAGGCCGAAATTCACTAGGCTGTAGTTGGGCCCAAATATTCGGTGAACAATTAACGGGCCAGATTTGGCTTTGGGCCACAAATGGGCCCAAATATTGGGCGAACAATTAATGGGCCAGATCTGGCTTTGGCCATAAATGGGCCCAAATATTGGGCAAACAATTAACGGGCCAGATCTGGCTTCGGGCCGTAAATGGGCCTTTATTAAGCAGGCCGTTATTAGGCTGGCCCACTAGTACCTAATTAAGTTCTACGGGCCTTTGACTAGGCCGGCCTTTTTAACCTATATGGGCCTCTATTGGGCCCAGCCACGTGTCGATGTATCATAGGCATGTCTCCTCCAATGGACAGGCGACATCTGTCCCAATGATGAGCCGACATGTGTTTCCTCCAGCCAATGATGATTTTACACTTGGAAAATCCCCATTGGTCGGGGCTGTTAATGGGTTATCGGATCCAAAACCCGACCCGATAGCTTAATGGCGTTCCGTTACGGTGGATGCCACGTGTCGGTCACCCTTGGCGAAAGCACTTTTGTGACGCCGATTTATCGTCATGGAAGTGGACACTTCCGTGATGATAATTTTGGTAATGTCATGGAACACTTCTACGACAGCACAGGTATGACTATCTTGATTCGGTCATAAAATCGTCATGGATGTACATGCATGACAAAAAACGTGACCTACTGTGACAAACACGTATCATCATGGAAGTGTATTTTTTTGTAGTGTAGGGGGGCGCCCACCCCCCTGGGCACGCCTGGCACTCTCCTGGGCCACCCGTAAGGTGGTTGACACTTCTTTTACCACAAGAAAGCTAATTTTACGAGAAAATCTGGGTGAAAGATTCACCCCAATTGGAGTTACGGATCTCTGGATATAAAAGAAATGGTGAAGGGGCAGAATCATAGAACATAGAAACAGAGAGAGACAGAGAGATAGATCCAATCTCGGAGGGGCTCTCGTCCCTCCCATGCCATGGGAGCCAAGGACCAGAGGGGAAACCCTTCTCCCATCTAGGAAGGAGGTCAAGGAAGAAGAAGAAGAAGGGGGGCTCTCTCCTCCTTGCTTCCGGTGGCGCCAGAACGCCGCCGGGGGCCATCATCATCACCGCAATCTTCACCAACAACTTCACCGCCTTCATCACCAACTCTTCCCCCCTCTATGCAGCGGTGTAACCCCTCTCTTACCTGCTGTAATCTCTACTTAAACATGGTGCTCAACGCTATATATTATTTCCTGATGATGTATGGCTATCCTATGATGTTTGAGTAGATCCATTTTGTCCTATGGGTTAATTGATGATCGTGATTGGTTTGAGTTGCATGTTTTGTTATTGGTGTTGTCCTATGGCGCTCTCCATGTCGCACAAGCGTGAGGGATCCCCGCTGTAGGGTATGCAATATGTTTATGATTTTCTTATGGTGGGTGGCATGAGTGAACAGAAGCACGGACACGAGTAAGTAGGTTGTTTGCGTATGGGATAAAGGGGACTTGATGCTTTAATGCTATGGTTGGGTTTTACCTTAATGAATCTTTAGTAGTTGCGGATGCTTGCTAGAGTTCCAATCATAAGTGTGTATGATCCAAGAAGAGAAAGTATGTTAGCTTATGCCTCTCCCTCAAATAGAATTGCAATAGTGATTACCGGTCTAGTTATCGATTGCCTTGGACAAATAACTTTCTTGTGACAAAAAGCTCTCTACTAATACTTACTTTATTGCATCTTTATCTAAACAGCCCCTATTTATATTTAAGTGCTCTTTATTATCTTGCAAACCTATCATGTCACACCTACAAAGTACTTCTAGTTTCATACTTGTTCTAGGTAAAGCGAACGTCAAGCGTGCGTAGAGTCGTATCAGTGGTCGATAGGACTTGAGAGAGTATTTGTTCTACCTTTAGCTCCTTGTTGGGTTCGACACTCTTACTTATCGAAAGAGGCTACAACTATCCCGTATACTTACGGGTCATCAGGGGCCAACATGGCCAGCGACGAGATCCGCCGGAGGGGATTGAGCGTGCGCGACCTCGACGGTGACGGGGACGGCAGGAAGTCATCCATGGCGCGAAGGACTACCGGTAAAGATGCACCGGAGGGAACGGTGGCAAGGGCAATGGTGGGGGAGGGTGTGGGGAGCGGGAACGGCTGTGCAGAAATGTCCCTCCCACCAAATCTTGCTGTAGATAGGGGCCGAGCTTGGGTCGGCCTCCACCCCGTGAATCTAGAGGTCAGGCCAGATCTTTTTCTGTGCCTCATAAAAAAAATTACGGGTCGGACGTGTTTGCGGTGTCTGATCGGGCAGGATTTTCCGCGCCGACCTATATTTTGGCGGTTATTTTGCGGGTTGGGGCGGGATGCGGGGTCTATTAAAGATGCTCTTTCTGAGGCAACGATGGTTAACTTCTACTCCCTCTATACCGTTTTATTTGTCGTTGGGGAATTTCACTGACCAGGTTAAGACGGAAAAAAGTACCAAACTACCCCTAATTTGAAATTCTTGTCGCTGGGATCGCCTTCTTCCTCAATCCGCCAGGCTCCTCCGCCCCTCCGCCGTCTCAGCTCCCTCACCCTCCGCCACAGATCCGCCTTCCTTCCCCACTGACCGCCTTCCTCCGCTCCAATTGAGAGCCCGAGGTCAGCCGTTGCTACACCGTCCGCCACAGCTCCGGCATCCTTCTTGAATTGATCCAAAGCTTCGATCCTATGTTTCTCCTCCGCTCCTCTCGAATTGGTCCACAACTCTGATCCTCTGCTACTTCGCTTCTTGATTTTGGCTCTGATCTTTTGTTGTTCGCCTTGAGCCCAAAGTCCTCCGCTACTCCTCTTGGCACATGGTGCTCGTCGCTTGCCGCATGTAGTATACCTTTCGCCTGGCTAGAGACCTCAAATTTTGTGTGAAAATCCCACAAGATTGGAGCTATTTTGAACTAAATTTTTCATGTCCCTCATAAGTGCAAAAGGAGAGTAACTGCTGCAGGTTCTGCTGTTCTGCTGCTCGATACCTTGGTTTAGAGTGATTGGAGGAACATATGCTTGGTACTCCAGCTTGGAGTGACCTACTGATTGGTTCTTCAGCTTTATCCTCTGTTGTTCTTGAGCTTCTGGTAGGTGCTTTACATAGTGGTGGTTTTATTTTCTTATACTAACGGAGCTTACGAGTTTTTTTTTAGTTTTGTGTGGTTGAAGTTTTCAAGTTTTGGGTAAAGATTCGATGGACTATGTAATAAGGAGTGGCAAGAGCCTAAGCTTGGGGATTACCAAGGCACCCCAAGGTAATATCCAAGGAAAACCAAGAGCCTAAGCTTGGGGATGCCCCGGAAGGCATCCCCTCTTTCGTCTTCGTCTATCGGTAACTTTACTTGGAGCTATATTTTTATTCACCACATGATATGTGTTTTGCTTGGAGCGTCATTTTATTTTGCTAGTTTTTTCTTGCTGTTAGTTAGAATAATATTTTGCATCTTTAGTTTCAATAAAAAATTCAAGGATAGCCTTTGCCATGCTTATTTTGCTAGTTTGCATGTTGCTGTTTGAA
Organism: Triticum aestivum; assembly: GCF_018294505.1. NCBI lineage: Eukaryota > Viridiplantae > Streptophyta > Magnoliopsida > Poales > Poaceae > Triticum > Triticum aestivum. The sequence continues at coordinate 478,515,232 of NC_057810.1, read as the reverse complement.
AACAAGAAGTTTACCACAGTTACCAAAATTACCTAGAAAATTCAGAGAATGGTATAACGTTGAATCTTCTTGCATATTAAGCTTTGATAAATTTATTACAGTGGGATTTTTAGTTCATAATTTTCGGAGTCAGGGAAGTATTGATACTCTTGCATTCTTTACAGACTGTACTGTTTTGGCAGATTGCTGTTATGGTTGCATTGTTTGCATATGTTTGCTTGTTTAATGATTATATTTGAGGATAGGAGTGTTAAATATGCAGAGACATTTAGTATTCAATGTTGAATAATAATTTTAGTGATTTGTTACAGTAGAAAATGATAAGGTTTTGCATTGGTTTATACTAACCTTTCTCACGAGTTCTTGTTGAGTTTGTTGTGAATGAAGCTTTTGATAAAAAGAGAAACCATGATATGAGAGGAATTAAGGAGACACAAAAGTTCAAGCTTGGGGATGCCCAAGGCACCTGAAGATAATATTTCAAGAAGTCTCAAGCATCTAAGCTTGGGGATGCCCCGGTACGCATCCCACCTTTCTTCTTCAACAACTATCGGTTAGTATCGGTTGAGCCTAAGTTTTTGCTTCTTCACATGAGTTGTGCTATCCTTGCAATGTAGTTTTCTTTAGCTTTGTTTGCTGTTTTAATAAAGTATCAAGATCTGAAATTATTAATTGGGAGAGTCTTCACATAGTTGCATAATTATTTAACTACTCATTGATCTTCACTTATATCTTTCAGAGTAGTTTGTCATTTGCTCTAGTACTTCACTTATATCTTTTAGAGCACAATGGTGGTTTTATTTTGAAGAAACAGATGAAATCTCATGCTTCACTTATATTATTTTGAGAGTCTTTAATAGCATGATTATTTTCTTAACATTAATATACTTGGTATTCAAGATATGTGAAACTTTCTGTTGTGTGCGTTGAATACTAAGATAAGTTTGATGCTTGATAATTGTTTTGAGGTATGGAGGTAATAATATCAAAGTCGTGCTAGTTGAGTAGTTGTGAATTTGATAAATGCTTGTGTTGAAGTTTGCAAGTCCCGTAGCATGCACGTATGGTTAAAGTTGTGTAACAAATTTGAAACATGAAGTGTACCTGGCTTGTGCATCCTTATGAGTGGCGGTCACGGACGAGTGATGGTCTTTTCCTACCAATCTATCCCCCTAGGAGCATGCGCGTAGTACTTGATTTTTGATGACTTCTAAATTTTTGCAATAAGTATATGCGTTTTTTTGACCTATGTTGAGTCAATGGATTATACACACTCTCACCTTACCGCCTTTGCTAGCCTCTTCGGTACCGTGCATTGCCCTTTCTCACCTTGAGAGTTGGTGCAAACTTCGCCGGTGCATCCAAACCCCGTGATACGATACGGTCTATCACACATAAACCTCCTTATATCTTCCTCAAAAATAGCCACCATACCTACCTATCATGGCATTTCCATAGCCATTCCGAGATATATTGCCATGCACCTTCCATCATCATATTCATGAAATACATTACTTTTGTCATATTGCCATTGCATGATCATGTAGTTGACATCGTATTTGTGGCAAAGCCACCATGCATTATTTTTCATACGTGTCACTCTTGATTCATTGCACCAACACGGTACACCACCGGAGGCATTCATATAGAGTCATATCTTGTTCTAAGTTCCGAGTTGTAATCCTTATGTTGTAATCAATAGAAGTGTGATGATCATCATTATTAGAGCATTGCCCAAACAAAAAAAAGAGAGAGAGAAAGGCCAAAAGAAAAAAAAAGAAGGCCCCCAAAAAAGAAAATAAATAAAAAGGGCAATGCTACTATCTCTTTTTCCACACTTGTGCTTCAAAGTAGCACCTTGTTCTTCATGTAGTGAGTCTCATATATTGTACTTCAAAGTAGCACCTTGTTCTTCATGTAGTGAGTCTCGTAAGTTGTCTTTTTTATACTAGTGGGAATTTTTCATTATAGAACTTGGCTTGTATATTCCTACGATGGGCTTCCTCAAATACCCTAGGTCTTCATGAGCAAGCAAGTTGGATGCACACCCACTAGTTTTCTTTCGTTGAGCATTCATAGCTCTAGTGCATCTGTTGCATGCCAATCCCTACTCCTCATGTTGACATCAATTAATGAGCATCTCCATAGCCCATTGATTATCCTCGTCAATGTGAGACTTTCTCCTTTTTTGTCTTCTCCACACAATCCCCATCATCATATTCTATTCACCCATAGTGCTATATCCATGGCTCACGCTCATATATTGCGTGAAGGTTGAAAAAGTTTGAGATTATTTAAGTATGAAACAATTGCTTGGCTTGTCATCGGGGGTATAGAAGTTGGGAACATCTTTGTGTGACGAAAATGAAGCATAGCCTAACTATATGATTTTGTAGGGATGAACTTTCTTTAGCCATGCTATTTTGAGAAGACATGATTGCTTTGATTAGTATGCTTGAAGTATTATTATTTTTATGTCAATATGAACTTTTGTCTTGAATCTTTCGGATCTGAATATGCATACCACAATTAAGAAGATTTACATTGAAATTGTGCCAAAGTATCACTCCACATCAAAAATTCTTTTTTTATCATTTACCTACTCGGGGACGAGCAGGAATTAAGCTTGGGGATGCCTGATACGTCTCCAACGTATCTATAATTTTTGATTGCTCCATGCTACTTTATCTACTGTTTTAGGCAATATTGGGCTTTATTTTCCACTTTTATATTATTTTTGGGACTAACCTATTAACTGGAGGCCCAGCCCAGATTTGTTGTTTTATGCCTATTTTAGTGTTTCGAGGAAAAGGAATATCAGATGGAGTCAAAACGGAACGAAATCAACTGGAGAAGTTATTTTTGGAAGGAAACCCACCTGATGGACTTGGACCCCACGTCAGAAGATACGGGAGTTGCTCATGAGGGTGGGGGGCACGCCCACCCCCCTAGGGCAGGCCCCTTTGCCTCGTGGGTCCCCCGAAGCTCCACCGACGTACCCCTTGCACCCATATATACCTAAGTACCCTAAAACTTCCAGAACAGAAGATAGATCGGGAGTTCCGCTGCCGCAAGCCTCTGTAGCCACCAAAAACCTCTCGGGAGCCCATTCCGGCACCCTGCCGGAGGGGGATCCCATCACCGGTGGCCATCTTCATCATCCCCATGCTATCCATGACGAGGAGGGAGTAGTTCACCCTCAGGGCTGAGGGTATGTACTAGTAGCTATGTGTTTGATCTCTCTCTCTTGTGTTCTCTCTCGTGTTCCTTCTATGGCACGATCTTGATGTATCCCGAGCTTTGCTATTGTAGTTGGACCTTATGATGTTTCTCCCCCTCTACTCTCTTGTGATGAATTGAGTTTCCCCTTTGAAGTTATTTTATCGGATTGAATCTTTTATGAGAACACTTGATGCATGTCTTGCGTGGGATAACCATGGTGACAATGGGTTATTCTATTGATCCACTTGATGTATGTTTTGGTGATCAACTTGTGGGTTTCATGACATTGGGAACCTATGCATAGGGGTTGGCACACGTTCTTGACTCCCCAGTAGAAGCTTTGGGGCACTCTTTGAAGTACTTTTATGTTGGTTGGATGAATCTGAGATTGTGTGATGCATATCGTATAATCATGCCCACGGATACTTGAGGTGGCAATGGAGTATCTAGGTGACATTAGGGTTTTGGTTGATTTGTGTCTTAAGGTGTTATTCTAGTACGAACTCTTCTATAGATCGATCCGAAAGAATAACTTTGAGGTGGTTTCGTACGCTACCATAATCTCTACGTTTGTTCTCCGCTATTAGTGGATTTGGAGTGACTCTTTGTTGCAAGTTGAGGGCTTCTTATATGATCTATCTATGTTATTATTATTGAGAGAACTTGCACTAGTGAAAGTATGAACCCTAGGCCTTGTTTCCTATCATTGCAATACCGTTTACGCTCACTTTTATCGCTCGCTACCTTGCTGTTTTTATAATTTCAGATTCCAAATACCTTTATCCACCTACCATATTGCACTTGTATCACCATCTCTTCGCCGAACTATTGCACCTATACAATTTGCCATTGTATTGGGGGTGTTGGGGACACAAGAGACTCTTTGTTATTTGGTTGCAGGGTTGCTTGAGAGAGACCATCTTCATCCTACGCCTCCTACGGATTGATAAACCTTAGGTCATCCACTTGAGGGAAATTTGCTACTGTCCTACAAACCTGTGCACTTGCAGGCCCAACAACGTCTACAAGAAGAAGGTTGTGTAGTAGACATCAATGTAGTCGAACATCTTCACGATCCAACCGATCTAGCACCGAACATACGACACCTCCGAGTTCAGCACACGTTCAACTCGATGACGTCCTCGAACTCTTGATCCAGCAGAGGGTCGAGGGGAGAGTTTCGTTAGCATGACGGCATGATGATGGTGTTGATGATGTGATCTGCGCAGGGCTTCGCCTATGAACTACAACGTTATGACCGGTGGTGTAAACTGTGGAGGGGAGCACCGCACACGGCTAAGAGAACAATTGATGTGCCTTTGGGGTGCCCCCTGCCCACGTATACAAAGGATGGGGGAGAAAGGCCAGCGGCCTGGAGGGCGCACCACGGGGGGAGTCCTACTTGGAATCCTAGTCCAAGTAGGATCCCCCCTTTCCTTTCTCCACCAGAGGGTGTAGGAAGGAGAGGGAGAGGGAAAGGGAAGGGGGGCGTCGCCCCCTCCTCCTTGTCCTATTCAGACTCCCTAGGAGGGGGGTGTGGCCACCCCCCGCGGGCTTCCCTCTCTCTCTCTCCCTTAGGCCCATGGTTGCCCAAAACTTCCCCGGGGGGTTCCGGTAAAACTCGGTACTCTAGAAAAATATCCGGATCACTAGGAACCATTTCAATGTCCGAATATAACCTTCCAATATATGAATATTTACCTCTCGACCATTTCGAGACTCCTTTTCATGTTCGTGATCTCATTCGGGACTCCGAACAAACTTGGGTCACCAAAACACATAACTCATAATACAAATCATCATCGAACATTAAGTGTGCGGACCCTACGAGTTCGAGAACTATGTAGACATGATCGAGACACATCTCCGATCAATAACCAATAGTGGAACCTGGATGCTCACATTGGCTCCTACATATTCTACGAGGATCTTTATCGGTCAAACTGCACAATAGCATACGTTCTTCCCTTTGTCACGGTATGTTACTTGCCCGAGATTCAACCGTAGGTATCATCATACCTAGTTCAGTCTTGTTACCGGCAAGTTTCTTTACTCGTTCTGTAATGCATCATACCGTAACTAACTCATTAGTCACATTGCTTGCAAGGCTTATAGTGATGAGCATTATCGCGAGGGCCCAAAGATACCTCTCTGATACACGGAGTGACAAATCCTAATCTCAATCTATGCGAACCCAACAAACACCTTTGGAGACACCTGTAGAGCATCTTTATAATCACCCAGTTACGTTGTGACGTTTGATAGCACACAAGGTGTTCCTCCGGTATTTGGGAGTTGCATAATCTCATAGTTAGAGGAACATGTATAAATCATGAAGAAAGCAATATCAATAAAACTTAACGATCATTATGCTAAGCCAATGGATGGGTCTTGTCCATCACATCATTCTCTAATGATGTGATCCCGTTCACCAAATGACAACACATGTCTTTGGTTAGGAAATGTAACCATCTTTGATTAATGAGCTAGTCAAGTAGAGGCATACTAGGGACACTCTATTTTGTCTATGTATTCACACATGTAAAGTTTCCAGTTAATACAATTCTAGCATGAATAATAAACATTTATCATGGTATAAGGAAATATAAATAACAAATTTATTATTGCCTCTAGGGCATATTTCCTTCAGTCTCGCACTTGCACTAGAGTAAATAATCTAATTTGCATCGCCATGTGATTTAACACCGATAGATCACATCGTTATGTGATTAACACCCATAGTTCACATCGCCATGTGACCAACACCCAAAGGTTTTACTAGAGTCAAAAATCTAGTTCACATCGCCATGTGATTAACACCCAAAGAGTACTAAGGTGTGATTATGTTTTTCTTATGAGAGAAGTTTAGTCAACGGGTTTGCCACATTCAGATCTGTATGTATTTTGCAAATTTTCTATGTCTACAATGCTCTGCTTGGAGCTACTCTAGCTAATTGCTCCCACTTTCAATATGTATCCAGATTGAGACTCGGAGTCATCTGGATCGGTGTAAAAGCTTGCATCAACATAACTCTTTACAATGAACTCTTTATCACCTCCATAACCGAGAAATATTTTCTTAGTCCTCTTAGTAACTAAGGATAAGTTTGACAGCTATTCAGTGATCCACTCCTGGATCACTATCGTACCTCCTTGCTAAAATCATAGCAAGGCACACAACTGGTCTGGTACATGGCATGTCATACTTTACAGAGCCTATGACTGAGGCATAGGGAATGACTTTTATTCTCTTTCTATCTTCTGTCGTGGTCGGGTTTTGAGTCTTACTCAATTTTACACCTTTTAATACAGGCAAGAACTCCTTCTTTGAATGATCCATTTTGAACTCTTTCAAAATCTTGTCAAGGTATGTACTCATTGAAAAATCTTATCAACCGTCTTGATCTATATCTATAGATCTTGATGCCCAATATGAAAGCAGCTTTACCGAAGTCTTTCTATGAAAAACTCCTTCCAAAATTTCCTTTATGCTTTCCAGAAAATTCTACATCATTTCTGATCAACAATATGTCACTCACATATACTTATCAGAAAGGCTATAGTGCTCCCACTCACTTTCTTGTAAATATAGGCTTCTGCAAAAGTCTGTATAAAACCATATGCTTTCATCACATTATCAAAGTGTATATTTCAACTCCGAGAGGCTTGCACCAGTCCATAAATGGATCGCTAGAGCTTGCACATTTTGTTAGCACCTATTGGATCGACAAAACCTTCTGGTTGCATTATATACAACTCTTCTATAAAAAATCCATTAAGGAATGCAGTTTTGACATCCATTTTCCAAATTTCATAATCATAAAATGTGGCAATTGCTAACATGATTCAGACAGACTTAAGCATCGCTACGGGTGAAAAGGTCTCATCGTAGCCAACTCCTTGAACTTGTCAAAAACCTTTCACAACAACTCAAGCTTTGTAGACAGTAACATTACCGTCAGTGACAGTCTTCTTATTGAAGATCCATTTATTTTCTATGGCTTGCTATCATCGAGCAAGTCCACCAAAGTCCACACATTGTTCTCATACATGGATCCCATCTCAGATTTCATGGCCTCAAGCCATTTAGCGGGATCTGGGCTCATCATCGCTTCCTCATAGTTCGTAGGTTCATCATGGTCTAGTAACATGACTTCTAGAATAGGATTACCGTACCACTCTGGTGCGGACCATAGTCTAGTTGACCTATGAGGTTTGGTATTAACTTGATCTGAAGTTTCATGATCATCATCATTAGCTTCCTCACTAATTGATGTAAGAATCACTGGAACGGATTTCTGTGATGAATTACTTTCCAATTTGGGAGAAGTTACAATTACCTCATCAAGTTCTACTTTCCTCCCACTCACTTCTTTCAAGAGAAACTCCTTCTCTAGAAAGGATCCAATCTTAGCAACAAATATCTTGCCTTCGGATCTGTGATAGAAGGTGTACCCAATAGTTTCCGTTGGGTATCCTATGAAGACACATTTCTCCGATTTGGGTTCGAGCTTATCAGGTTGAACCTTTTTCACATAAGCATCACAGCCCCAAACTTTAAGAAATGACAGCTTAGGATTATTGCCAAACCATAGTTCATACGGTGTCGTCTCAAAGGATTTTGACGGTGCCCTGTTTAACGTGAATGCAGCTGTCTCTAATGCATAACCCCAAAATGATAGTGGTCAATCGGTAAGAGACATCATAGATTGCACCATATCTAATAAAGTGTGGTTACGACGTTCGGACACACCATTACGCTTTGGTGCTCCAGGTGGCATGAGCTGTGAAACTATTCCACATTGTTTAAAATGAAGGCCAAACTCGTAACTCAAATATTCACCTCCATGATCAGATCGTAGAAACTTTATTTTCTTGTTACAATGATTCTCCACTTCACTCTCAAATTCTTTGAACTTTTCAAATGTTTCAGACTTGTGTTTCATTAAGTAGATATACTCATATTTGCTCAAATCATCTATGAAGGTGAGAAAATAACGATACCCGCCACGAGCCTCAATACTCATCGGACCACATACATCAGTATGTATTATTTCCAATAAGTCATTAGCTTGTTCCACTGCTCCAGAGAACGAAGTTTTAGTCATCTTGCCCATGAGGCATGGTTCGCAAGTATCAAATGATTCATAATCAAGTGATTCCAAAAGCCTATCAACAAGGAGTTTCTTCATGTGCTTTAAACCAATATGACCTAAACGGCAGTGCCACAAGTATGTTGCACTATCATTATCAACTTTTGCATCTTTTCGCATCAATATTATGAATATGTGTATCACTACGATCGAGATTCAATAAACCATCAACATTGGGTATATGACCATAGAAGGTTCTATTCATGTAAACAGAATAACTATTAATCCCTATCTTAAATGAATAACCATATTGCAATAAACATGATCTAATCATATTCATGATTAACACAAACACCAAATAACATGTATTTAGGTTCAACACTAATCCCGAAAGTATAGGGAGTGTGTGATGATGATCATATCAACCTTGGAACCACTTGCAACATACATCGTCACTTCACCCTCAACTAGTCTCTATTTACTCTGCAACTCCTATTTCGAGTTATGAATCTTAGCAACCGAATAGGTATCAAATACCCAGGGGCTACTACGAGCACTAGTAATGTACACATCAATAACATGTATATCAAATATACCTTTGTTCACTTTGACATCCTACTTATCCGCCAAATAGTTGGGGTAGTTCTGCTTCTAGTGACCATTTACTTTGCAGTAGAAGCACTCAGTTTCAGGCTTAGGTCCAGCTTTGGGCTTCTTCACGGGAGTGACAACTTGCTTGCCATTCTTCTTGAAGTTCCCTTTCTTTCTCTTTGCCCTTTTCTTGAAACTAGTGGTCTTGTTTAATCATCAACACTTGATGCTTTTTCTTGATTTCTACCTTTCATCTATTTCAGCATCACGAAGAGCTCGGGAATCGCTTTCATCATCCCTTGCATATTATAGTTCATCACGAAGTTCTAGTAACTTGGTGATGGTGACTAGAGAACTTTGTCAATCAATATCTTATCTGGAAGATTAACTCCCACTTCATTCAAGCGATTGTAGTACCCAGACATTCTGAGTACATGCTCACTAGCTGACCTATTCTCCTCCATATTTTAGGCGAAGTACTTGTTAGAGGTCTCATACCTCTTGACATGGGCATGAGACTAAAATACCAATTTCAGCTCTTGGAACATCTCATATGCTCCATGGCGTTCAAAATGTTTTTGAAGTCCCAGTTCTAAGCCATAAAGCATGGTGCACTAAACTATCAAGTAGCCATCATACCGAGCTTGTCAAACGTTCATAATGTCTGCATCAGCTCCTGCAATAGGTCTGTCACCTAGCGGTGCATCATGGACATAATTTTTCTGTGCAACAGTGAGGATAAACATCAGATCACGGACCCCGTCCGCATCATTGCTACTATCATCTTTCAACTAAGTTTTCTCTAGGAACATATCAAAAAACATATGGAAGCTACAACACGAGCTATTTATCTAGAACATAATTTGCAAAAACTATCAGAACTAAGTTCATGATAAATTAAGTTCAATTAATCATATTACATAAGAACTCCCACTTAGATAGACATTCCTCTAGTCATCTAAATGATACATGATCCAAATCAACTAAACCATGTCCGATCATCACGTGAGATGGAGTAGTCCTTAATGGTTAGCATAATTATGTTGATCATATATACTATATGACTCACGTTCGACCTTTCGTTCTCAGTGTTCCGAGGCTATATCTGCATATGCTAGGCTCGTCAAGTTTAACCCGAGTATTCTGCACATGCAAAACTGTCTTGCGCCCGTTCTATGTGAACGTAGAGCTTATCACACCCGATCATCACGTGGTTTCTCGGCACGACGAACTGTAGAAGGGTGCATACTCAGGGAGAACACTTATACCTTGAAATTTAGTGAGGGATCATCTTATAATGCTACCGCCGTACTAAGCAAAATAAGATGCATAAAAGATAAACATCACATGCAATCAAAATATGCGACATGATCTGGCCATCATCATCTTGTGCCTTTGATCTCCATCTCCAAAGCACCATCATGCTCTCCATTGTCACCGTCTTGACACCTTGATCTCCATTGTAGCATCATTGTCGTCTAGCCAGCTATTGCTTCTATGACTATCGCTGGCGCTTAGTGATAAGTAAAGCAATTACATGGTGATTGCACTTCATACATTAAAGTGACAACCATATGGCTCCTGCTAGTTGCCGATAACTTTGTTACAAAACATGATCATCTCATACAAAAATTTATATCACATCATGTCTTGACCATATCACATCACAACAAGCCCTGCAAAAACAAGTTAGGTGTCCTCTACTTTGTTGTTGCAAGTTTTACGTGGATGCTACGGGTTTCTAGCAAGAACCTTTCTTACCGACGCATCAAAACCACAACGATTTTTCGTCAAGTGTGTTGTTTTAACCTTCAACAAGGACCTTCCATAGTCAACCTCGATTCAACTAAAGTTGGAGAAATAGACACCCGCTAGCCACCTGTGTGCAAAGCATGCCAGTAAAACTAATCGCATGAACATGGTCATGTAATGTCGGTCCGGGCCGCTTCATCCAACAATACCGCCGAATCAAAGTAAGACGGTGGTAAGCAGTATGACTATTATCGCCCACAACTCTTTGTGTTCTACTTGTGCATATCATCTACGCATAGACCTAGCTCGGATCCCACTATTGGGGAACGTAGCATGCAATTTCAAAAAAATTCCTACGATCATGCAAGATCTATATAGGAGATGCATAGAAACGAGAGGGGGAGAGTGCGTCCACGTACCCTCGTAGACCAAAAGCGGAAGCGTTAGGTTAACACGGTTGATGTAGTCGAACTTCTTCATGATCCAACCGATCTAGCACCAAACATACGACACCTCCGAGTTCAGCACACGTTCAGCTTGATGACGTCCCTCGAACTCTTGATCCAGCAGAGGGTCGAGGGAGAGTTTCGTCAACATGACAGCGTGGTGACGGTGTTGAGGATGTGACCTACGCAGGGCTTCGCCTAAGCACTACGACGTTATGACCGGAGGTGTAAACTATGGAGGGGGGAATCACACACGGCAAAGAGAACAATTGATGTGCCTTTGGGGTGCCCCTTCCCACATATATAAAGGAGGTGGAGAGAGGCCGGCGGCCACGAGGGGAGTGCCATGGGGGGAGTCCTACTTGGAATTGTAATCCAAGTAGGATTCGCCCCCCCTTTCCTTTCTCCACCGGAGGGAATAGGAAGGAGAGGGGGAGGGAAAGGTGTTGGGGAACGTAGCATGTAATTTCAAAAAAATTCCTACGATCACGCAAGATCTGAGAAGGGGAGAGTGTGTCCACGTACGCTCGTAGACCGAAAGCAAAAGTGTTAGTTAACGCGATTGATGTAGTCGAACGTCTTCACGATCCAACCGATCCAAGTACCAAACGTATGGCACCTCCGTGTTCAGCACACGTTCAGCTCGATGACGTCCCTCAAACTCTTGATCCAGTGGAGGGTCGAGGGAGAGTTCCGTCAGCACGACAACATGGTGACGGTGCTGATGATGTGATCTGTGTAGGGCTTCGCCTAAGCACTACGACGCTATGACCAGAGGAGTAAACTGTGGAGGGGGGCACAACACACGGCAAATAGAATAATTGATGTGCCTTTGGGGTGCCCCCTCCCCACATATATAAAGGAGAGGAGGAGGGGGCAGTCGTCCTAGAGGGGGACCCACAAAGGGGGGAGTCCTACTAGGACTCCCAGTCCTAGTAGGATTCCCACTTCCTTTCTGGAGAAGGGTGAAGGAGAAAGGGGTGGAGGAGAAGAAGGAAAGGGGGCAGTGCTCCCCACCCCTAGTCCAATTCAGTTTGGGCTTAGGGGGCGCCTCCACCTGGCCGCCGGCCTCCTCTCTCCACTAGGGCCCATGAAGGCCCAATAGTCCCCCGGGGGGTTCTGGTAATGTGACAGCCTGGATTTTGCCTTCTATCTTTTTTCAGACTTGGTGTTTATCGTGGTTTTTGCCCTGATTTGAAGTGGAGTTGGAATCATTTCAAATGGACTTGGCACTTGGGCATATCCTTGGCTTTCACCCAAGTGACCTACCTTCTTTATTCCTCTGATCAATCCCCAAAATAATCAAATGAATATTTTTCATAAAAGTAAAATATTCATTTCTCTCTCTGAAACTCACTTTAGAAACTTGTGCTCCAAAGCAACCTCAAATTTTCTTGCTCAGAAAAACCTAAGATAATTCCTAAATATTCTTAGCACCTTGGCACACCTTCCCATGCAAAAATATTCCATCACTTTTTGTAATATTTTTGCTATAGAAAATCTTTTCACTTCTGGACCAGAAATGCACTTTGTATAGCAAGTACATTTTTCCTTGATCTTTTATCCTTGATATTTCTTGAGCTCAAACACCCTCCTAAGAAACCCTAAACCCCAGAAGATCAGCCCTAATGGCCTTCTAGAAGGTGGCCAAACTTGGCGACCAAGTTTTTGGACAAAAACTTGTCAGCTCAGTAGAGTCAAGTCTGGACGGCCTGGGCATGAGCCATCACCTCTCCTAGACTTAACACTGCACGGACGAATGCGTAGACAAGGTTTGGCCGCTCCTGGGCATTGTTTTGACCATGCCAGCTTGGTGACCGCGCATGGACACGGCGCCTGGCATGCGTCTCGACACGCTCTGGCTGGCGCCTTGCACTCTGTTTCGCGCGTGCTCATTCTAGCGCTCGCCACCGACTGCCGCACCGCACCACAAGCCCCGACCCATCACCAATGACCGCTCCTTGGCGCTCGCCAATGCCGGAGCTGCCGCAGCAAGCACGGGCGCTTCACGGCCAAAAGGCCACAGTGCGCGCGTGCACTTGTCCGCTTCCCCAACCACCTCCTGTGCTCGTCCGTGAGCGTGGGCAAGCTTCTGCGTTGACGCTGAGCATTTGCCCCCTCTCGTTGGAGCTTCTCGTCGCTGTTCGCCGCGTGTCCAAAGAGCTCCGGCGGTGACACGTCCCCCCCACCCCATAGCTCCGGCTATATATAGCGCTCCCCTCCTCTATTCCTAGCCAAGCACCACTCAACACCACCTCCACGAACACGTAGACGAGCAGAAGCTCGGTCACGCAGGCCTCTGGCTGTCGACCCGACCAGAGGACTCCGACGATACCCGTAGTCCAGCCGCCGCGCTCCGGTGGTTCTCGAGATCAAGCAGCTGCTTGGGCAGGGCATTGGGGATCTGCTGGTGCTTCCTGGACCCTGCCGAGCCCTCGGAGCCGCCTCTAGCCATCTTTTGCAACCTCTCCGGTGAAACCCGTCTGCCACCGTAGCTTGCGAGCTCAACTACGAGCAGCTCCGTCCACCTCTCGCCAAGCCATGGGTACGGGTAGGTGCGCCTCAAGCCCCACTTCAATCCTACCCCTCTCGCCTAGCCCCAAACCCCCTCGTCGCCAGCGTGAGCTCCGGCAAAGCCCCGCCTCTCTCTAATCTCGCCCCCTCTCTCTCTCCTGACGCACGGGACCCACCTGTCAGTCACACCACTCGCGCCCGGAGCGATAGGAGTGGAGGCGTATTTCCGTTATGCGCTTTCGACGTCACCTCCCCCAGGATTTCTGTTTAATTCAAATTTTATTCAGAAATTTGACTAAACTTTGACCAGACACCATTTTCCAAACCACAAGTCCAACTGATTTGATTCTTTTCGCATTGTCTTTGTTTCAGAAAGCTCTAGCAGCACACCAGAGGGTGGATTTTTCCTTGTTGTCTCGAATTTCTGGTGATTTTCAGAATGTGTTTTGATAATTATTTTTGTGGTTTAAATTCTTTTTCAGAAGGAGAAGCTTGTCTTGAAGCAAACCAAGAGGGGTGTGATCCTCCTCTACACTAAGGCAAGCCACACCAGCATTTGTATGGTGTTATTTCAATATTTATGATTTTCTACTTAAATATGAGTTCTTATTTGCATTTAAAAATTTGATAAATAACTTTGGTTAATTTCTAGTTACTTTCCCATGCTTGATATGCTTGTTTTAGTTACTGGTTGAATGCATGAGCTTGTTTGGCTAAGTAGAGTAGTATTTTGCACTATGCATATGGCTATGGAAATTAATGATAGTTATTTTACTAGTGATAGTTTCATTTAAATGAAGAACTAATAAAAAATTTGTTTGATAAATAAAAATGAGTTATAACCAGAGAAGTTTGGTTCTAAGTATTGCAAGATGCATATGTTGTTAAGTTTGATCCATGAATATGAGTTGTTTGTTTTGCATGACGAGTAGTTGCATGATTCTTTTTGGGTTATATCATGTTGATGATAAAAAGTTTTTATCAAAGTTAAACTTGATTAAGTTCAACTTGAATATGATGTTGATCACATCATGGTGCCACTGAATCAGGTTTTTAATTTAGTGCGACCACATTTACCTTATGGGAAGGTCTTGATTCGGTCCTTTGTTGTGGCTCTCACCGGTGCCTCCCGCGAGGGAAGGTTATGGGCATGCGTACCCTGGCCCGGTAGGCAGACATAACCTTGTGTGCTCGTTTTTGCTTTTATGGTACCTTGTCCCCATTTGGGACCATTTTGCCACGATGGTGGCCGTTGGTGTCTTTGGTAGACACGGGGCCACCCAAGACCTAGCCATGAGGGGGAGTTGGTCAGAGTGGTCGGGGAGAGTGCATGACAAAGGGAGGGTTTCGTCAGAATGCTTTGGTCCACCCGAATGGGAATGCGTGGCCAGGTATTCCGTAGTGTGGGTAAAGTGCACTACCTCTGCAGAGTGTAATTAATCTATCGATAGCCGCGTCCTCGATTATGGGCATAACTCGGAAGTAAGTCACACCATGGATCAACTTTTCTAATAATCTTGCAAACTAAGTGAGTGCCGTGATGCTTTGGTTCGTGATGAAAGCATGAACACTTGAGGTGTTCATGAGTGTTTGATTTCAGTTGTGACCCAGGTATGGTCACAGTTTGGTTACGAGGTAACTGTCTGGTAAGCGAGTCCATGGGACTCATTGCATCAAACGTTTGTTTTCCTTCGGTAGTAGTTTTGCACTATATTAATCTGGTTAAATATCATGATATTGTTTGTCATCGTGCTTATGTTTGTTGTGAGCTTGCGAGTACATTCAATGTACTGACCTAGCATGTTATGCCAGTTTTCAGGCAAGTCAGTTCGCATCGGAGCACATCTCGTGTCTATGTCGTGTTCACGTCGGTGTCCTTGTGCTATGGAGTTCCCTACGTCATTCTTCCGCTGTCGCGTAGCTCGTGTGGTCGAGGCCCCATCATGTTCATTAAATAATGTACATATCGTCCAGCAGCATCGTGTGTGCTGCTTGGCCTCGAATCTCAATGTAATATCAGACTTATGTAATCCGCTAGTATCAATAAAGCAGTTGTTTCTGTACCATGTTGTTGTGTATTGCCAGAAGACTTGATCTCTAGGCTGGCAATGCAAGGTAAACTAGTTTCTCTGAGCCGGGGTGCCACAACGCTTGGTATGAGAGCCGCACTGACTGTAGGACACGCTAGACCGTTAGCGAGTTAGTGACCGCATGATTGTTGCATTGCATGCATGTTTATTTGTTATTACCAACTGTATGATTTGTGAGTGTAGATGGCACCAGTACCGATCTTGTACCATCCTGAGCCAGCTCCGTACACATCGCCGCATCTGGTTCAGAATGTGTGGCGACGACTCTACACAGAGGGCGCTGATCCAGAGTATCGGGTGTATCATGAGCATCTAGCCGGTGCATTGTATGAGTATTATGCTGAGGTCACTCTACACCACAGATCACCTTCCGACGCTTACACTTGTTCGACTAAGGGTGGTATTGCTTCTACGCCATCCCAGGCGATTCAGTTTGCTGCTCTCGAGGCTCTTGTAGACTTGCGCTACAATGAGGTCCGCATGCATACCCACCCTAGTCTCTTCTTCTACCCATCTCTGCATGAGAATGGGCGTATCCGTTTTCTTTGATTAATCCGGCGTGCCACCGTCCCACTAGCCACCTTTCTCGCTACATCACCGTTAGTTATCTCCTGAACTACGAGTTAGCTCGGGAGCTTTCACGTGCTCGCACCGCTCTTGCAACCGCTCGGGTGAGGAACACTCTTCCCGCTGTCATCTATACTTCTGCTCTGGTTTCTTCCACCCCCGTTCCACCAACGACCTCGTAGGGTACCATTAACCCTCTGACGGTGAACCCTCGCAGCGATCCTGCTGCATGGTCTTCCCTTGTCGCTACTCCTGCTGCTCCTATTCTTAGATCCCATCCCTCGCCTGCCCCTGAGGGAGAGCCCTCAAGGCAGCATCGTCACATTCCTCTTGACCCAGAGGTCTCTGTTATCAGTTCAGGATCAGGGTCTGGCTCAGGAGACAAGCCTGTAGTAGCACCGACCGAGCAGTAGACTGTTAGAGTATCATTGTAGTCATGAGCATGATGTATGGCTGTAATCGCACTTGTCATGATGCTAGTTTCATGTACGAGGGTAGTAGACCCGCTGTGATGCTACTTTCATGTTGGGACTATGTATAATTATGCTAGAACTTTTTATTCACCTTACTTTTCATTTGTTGTTTCTTCCGGGATTTGCCATTGGCTTTTTTCCCCCATTTTGGAATTTTCTCATCATGGTTGCTATGTATTGGGAAAACGAAAAATAGGATGACGCGTGGAGGCAGCAGCAGCCAAGCCTGTGAGGATGTCCCTATCCGTCGTTCCGCAAGACATGCGGGACATTCCCCCGAGCCGTACTAGCCGCCACCGCCACATCCGCCTTCCACCGATCAGATCATGCGAATGTTTGAAGAAAGAAGGAGCAATGACCTGTTGGAAATCCTGAGGAGTGTGCAAGTTATGGTTGGGCAGAATGGAAACCAGAATGGCCATCACTCCAAACTGTTAGATTTTCAGTGAACCAGGCCTCCCAGTTTCAGCCACTCTACTGATCCTTTGGACGCCGATGACTAGCTAAGGACTATGGAGAGGAAACTGGAGATTGCTCGCACTTAAGGAGACAAGGTTCCCTTTGCAATGCATTATCTCAAAGGAGCTGTCGCGATATGGTGGGATAATGCCAAGGCAATATGGCCTGCAGACGAGGAAATTACTTGGGACAAATTCAAGGAACAATTCCGCAAGTATCATATTCCCACCGGAGTTATGAAAATCAAGCAGCGCGAATTCCTCGCTCTCACTCAGGCAGCATGACCGTCAACGAGTACCTAAACAAGTTCAACCATTTGGCCCGCTATTCTCTCCACGATGTTTCCACAGAAGATCGAAAGATCGACCGGTTCCTTGGAGGCCTGAATCAGCATTTCAGGTGCACTCTCAGCATGTTTGATTTCCCAGACTTCCTGATGCTGGTGAACAAGGCCCTCATCACCGAAAGGGAACACAAGCTCCTACACGACCACAAGCCAGCTGTTAACGACCACAAGCGCAACTTCGAGCCAAAGAAGGATATGCAACTAGTATAAAAGGCTCATACTTGGAAACAAACTCAGGTGGAATACAAACCAAATTGGCAGTAGAATGTCAACAAGACTACTAAGCAAGTCAAGAATGTCGTGACCATCCCGGTGCGTGAAGACTGTCAGCGCAACAATTCATGTTTCAGCTATGGTCAAACCGGACACTACACCAGGCAGTGTCCCAAGAACAACCAGCAAGTAGCTCCCTTCCAGCCGCAAGTTAACTACATGGAGTCGTATCCCGCCCTAGATGTGATTCAAGGGAAAATTCATCACATCTCCACAGACGAAGCTCAACAGGACCCGGAAGTCGTCATTTGTATGTTTCTTGTTAATGACATACCCGCCGTAACTTTATTTGACTCTGGGGCTTCCCACTCTTTCATATCATGGAGTTTTGCTTCCCAAAACAATTTTCCTTGCTCGATTTTGGGAAAGCACATGCTGGTATAATCCCCGGGATCCCTACTCAGGAGCAATCTCGTCTGCCGAAATTTGGGAATTGACATCAAGGGCGTCAAGTTTCCAACCTCTTTGATAATCATCGATTCCAACAAATTGGACGTCATTCTGGGCATGAATTGGTTAACTCAATATCAAGTCTGCATCAGTTGTACGACTAGAGAAGTTACCCTGAAAAATATGGAAGGTCGCACTACAAGTTTTTATGCCCGCAAGCGCATACCCTCGAAAGATATGGTTTTCACAGCACTGGCCGAAGAAGTGGACTTAATTCCTGTGGTCAGTGAGTATCCAAACGTCTTTCCTGGAGAATTACCAGGCATGCCACCAGACCGAGAATTGGAGTTCGCAATTGACTTGGTGCATGGGACCACTCTGATACATAAGAAACATTATCGGATGCCTTCCTCAGAATTGGTGGAATTGAAGAAACAACTGGATGAGATGCTGTAGAAAGGATACATTTGTCCAAGCTCTTCACCATGGGGATCACCAGCAATCTTCGTGGAGAAAAAGGATGACAGTCTACGAATGTGTGTAGACTACCGACAGCTGAATGACATCACCATCAAAAACAAGTATCCAGTGCCGAGGATCGACAATCTGTTTGATCAACTTAGTGGGGCCAAAGTATTCTCAAAAATTGATCTAAGGACTGGATATCATCCACTCAAGATAAAGAAGGAAGATATCCCTAAGACCGCGTTCACCACTTGATACAGTCTTTATGAGTACACTGTTATGTCCTTCGGCCTCACCAACGCTCCTACATTCTTTATGCATATGATGAACAAGGTGTTTATGGACTTCTTAGATAAATTTGTGGTGGTATTCATTGATGACATCCTCATTTACTCCAAGAGAAAGGATGAACACAAGGAGCATCTTTGAGGAGTTCTGCAAAGGCTTCGCGACCATCAGCTTTATTCCAAATTCAGCAAATGTGAGTTTTGGCTCCAACAAGTGGGATTCCTCGGGCATATCCTCTCGGCAAAAGGAATCTCAATGGACCCAAGCAAGGTGAAGGATGTACTTGATTGGTCCGCTCCCACCACAGTCTCAGAAATCCGGAGTTTCCTTGGACTAGCCGGATATTATCGCCGTTTTATCGAAGGCTTCTTGAAGATCTTCAAGCCTATGACTTAGCTTCTAAAGAAGGATAAGAAGTTCGTATGGACTGAGGAATGCAAGCAGAGTTTCAACGAGTTAAAAATCAGGCTGACATCGGCGCCAGTTTTGACTCTTCCAGACATCTACCGCAGTTTTGATGTCTACTGCGACGCCTCCAGAAGAGGACTGGGGTGCGTACTCATGCAGGATGGCAAAGTGGTGACATATGTTTCTCGACAACTGCGGCAACACGAAGTAAACTACCCTACTCATGATTTGGAATTGGCCGTAGTGGTGCATGCTTTGAAGATCTCGAGACACTATCTGATTGGAAAGAAGTGCCAGATATTCACCGATCATAAGAGCCTCAAGTATATATTGACTTAGCCCAATTTGAACCTTCGACAGTGAAGATGGCTCGAATTGGTTAAGGACTACGACCTCGGGATAAATTATCACCCGGGCAAAGCTAATGTGGTGGCTGACGCTCTCAGCCGCAAACTAGCCAACCTTAATGCTCTGATGGATTCCTTGCCTCCTGAGCTTTATGAAGAAATCATGCAGCTCAATTTGGTAATCACCGACGCCCGTCTTACCAATATATTGGAAGTTTCCCCTACTCTCGAAGAAGAAATCCGCAGCGCTCAAGCGAATGATGAGAGGTTAAAAAGATATGTTCAGAAGATGCACCAAGGGCGTGCACCAGACTTCTCTATGGATCGGCAAGGTTCGCTAAGGTTCCGAGGAAGACTCTGCGTACCCAACCAAGAAAGTCTGAAGAAGAAGATATTGGCAGAAGCGCATGAAGCAGCATACTCAATTCATCCCGGTGGTACCAAAATGTATGAGGACCTTCGTCAGGTATTTTGGTGGGATGGAATGAAGAAAGACATCGCATATTTTGTGGCCTGTTGCGACGTATGCAATAAGGAAAAGGCGGAACACCAAAATCCCACCGGGCCCCTCCAACCTCTGCCAGTATCCCAATGGAAATGGGATGATATCTGCATGGACTTCATCACTGGACTACCAAGGTCTCATCAAGGAAATGACGCAATATGGGTCATAGTGGACACCTTAACAAAGGTGGCACACTTTCTTCCTATGCGGATCACATATCTTGCAAATCAACGCGCACAGCTGTATGTGTCAAGAATCTTCAGTCTGCACGGAGTACCCAAGACTATCACATCCGATAGGGGATCTCTCTTCACCTCCGCATTTTGGTCCCGACTACATCAAGCCTTGGGGACCGCTTTGAAATACAGCACGGCCTATCACCCTCATACTGATGGACAGACTGAACGAGTAAATCAAATAGTCGAAGATATGCTTAGGGCATGTACATTAGCCCAAGGAACCAAGTGGGAAGACTGTCTGCCCTATGCTGAGTTCTCCTACAACAACAGTTTCCAGGCTAGCTTAAAGATGTCACCCTATGAAGCCCTGTATGGCCGGAAATGCCACACTCCATTAAACTGGTCTCAAACCGGAGACAGCCGCATTTTCGGGACTGATTTAATGCTCGAAGCAGAGAAGCAAGTCAAGGAAATCCGTGACAGACTGCAATTGGCCAAATCTCGACAGAAGAGCTACTATGATGCCAAAAATCGTCAGATCAGCTTCGAACCCGGAGAACATGTATACCTCCGAGTCACCCCTATGAAAGGAGTCAAGAGGTTTCAGACCCGCGTAAAATTGGCACCCAGATCTATCGGTCCATTCCCCGTCGTGGCCAGAGTCGGAATAGTTGCATATCAGTTGGAATAGCCACCAGAACTGTCACAAGTACACAACGTGTTTCACATCTCATAGCTAAGAAGATCTATCTCGCCACCAGAGAAAAGGACTGATATGGTGGAGACAGAATTGGCTAAGGATTTTACTTATGAGGAAAAGCCAATCAGAATATTGGATCAGACAGAAAGGGTCACTCGCAGCAAAGAAATAGGGTTTTCCAAGGTTCAGTGGGAGCACCACACTGAAGAGGAAGCGACCTGGGAAAGAGAGGAATTTTTAAGGACTGCATACCCAGAATGGTATTCCCAAGCAACCGAATCTCGAGGACGAGATTCATCTTAAGTGGGGGAGGTTTGTGACAGCCTGGATTTTGCCTTCTCTCTTTTTCCGGACTTGGTTTTTATCGTGGTTTTTGCCCTGATTTGAAGTGGAGTTGGAATCATTTCAAATGGACTTGGCACTTGGGCATATCCTTGACTTTCACCCAAGTGACCTACCTTCTTTATTCCTCTGATCAATCCCAAAAATAATCAAATGAATATTTTTCATAAAAGAAAAATATTCATTTCTCTCTCTAAAACCCACTTCAGAAACTTGTGCTCCAAAGCAACCTCAATTTTTCTTGCTCAAAAAAATCTGAGACAATTCCTAAATATTCTTAGCACCTTGGAACAACTTCCCATGCAAAAATATTCCATCACATTTTGTAATATTTTTGCTGTAGAAAATATTTTCACTTCTGGACCAGAAATGCACTTTGTTAGCAAGTACATTTTTCCTTGAGCTTTTAGCCTTGATCTTTCTTGAGCTTAAACACCCTCCTAAGAAACCCTAAACCCCAGGAGATTAGCCCTAATGGCCTTCTAGAAGGTGGCCAAACTTGGCGACCAAGTTTTTGGATAGAAACTTGTCAGCTCAGTAGAGTCAAGTCCGGTCGGCCTGGCCATGAGCCATCACCTCTCCTAGACTTAACACTGCACGGTCGAACGCGTAGAGAAGGTTTGGCTGCTCCTCGGCGTTGTTTTGACCATGCCAGCTTGGTGACCGCGCGTGGACACGGTGCCTGGCATGCGTCTCGACGTGCTCTGGCTAGCATCTTGCTCTCTGTTTCGCGCGTGCTCATTCCAGCGCTCGCTGCCGACTGCCGCACCGGGCCACAAGCCCCGACCCATCACCATTGACCGCTCCCTGGCGCTCACCGACACCGGAGCCGCCGCAGCAAGCACGGGCGCATCGCGGCCAAAAGGCCACAGTGCGCGCGTGCACTTCTCCGCTTCCCCAACCGCCTCCTGTGCTCATCCGCGAGCGTGGGCAAGCTTCTGCGTTGACGCTGAGAATTTGCCCCCTATCGTTGGAGCTTCTCATCGCCGTTCGCCGCGTGTCCAGAGAGCTCCGGCGGCGACACGTTCCCCCCTTGCTCTGGCTATATATAGCGCTCCCCTCCTCGATTCCTAGCCAAGCACCACCCCACACCACCTCCACGAACATGTAGACGAGCAGAAGCCCGGCCGGGCAGGCCTATGGCCGTCGCCCCGACCAGAGGACTCCGGCGATCCCCGCAGTCCAGCCGCCGCACTCCGGTGCCTCTCGAGCTCAAGCAGCTGCTTGGGCGGGGCATTGGGGATCTGTTGGTGCTGCCTAGACCCCGCTGACCCCTCGGAGCCGTCTCTAGCCATCGTCTTCAACCTCTCCGGTGAAACCCGTCCGCCACCATAGCTTGCGAGCTCAACTGCGAGCAGCTCCGTCCACCTCTCGCCAAGCCACGGGTACGGGCAGGTGAGCTCCGGCGAAGCCCCGCCTCTCTCTGATCTCGCCCCCCCCCCTCTCTCTCCTGACATGCGGGACCCACCTGTCGGTCTCACCACTTGCGCCTGAAGCGGTACGAGTGGAGGCGTATTTCTGTTATACGCTTTCGACGTCATTATCGGTTTCAAAACCGGCGGATCATTGGTAGGGGGTCCCGAACTATGCATCTAAGGCTAATGGTAATAGGAGGCGGGGGACACAATGTTTACCCAGGTTCGGGCCCTCTCTATGGAGGTAATACCCTAATTCCTACTTGATTGATCTTGATGATATGAGTATTACAAGAGTTAATCTACCACGAGATCGTAGAGGCTAAACCCTAGAAGCTAGCCTATGATTATGATCGTTCTTGTCCTACGGACTAAACCCTCCGGTTTATATAGACACCAGAGGGGGCTGGGGTTACACAAAGTCAGTTACAGAGAATGAAATCTACATATCTGAATTGCCAAGCTTGCCTTCTACGCAAAGGAGAGTCCCACCCAAACATGGGACGAAGTCTTCAGTCTTGTACCTTCATAGTCCAACAGTCCGGCATAAAGATATAGTCCTGCTGTCCGAGGACCCCCTAATCCTGGACTCCCTCAGTAGCCCCTGAACCAGGCTTCAATGACGATGAGTCCGGCGCATAGATTGTCTTTGGCATTGCAAGGCGGGTTCCTTCTCCGCATACTCCAACGAAGATCTTGAACACAAGAATTGTGTTTGGCTCTGCAAAACAAATTCCACATACCACCGTAGAGATCACAATATTCCATGAATCTAATCTGCTGACAACTTTTCCATAGCGTGACATCACGCCGCGGCCTGATTATTATTCAAACCGTTTTTCCCATCCTGGCAATACACGTCTTGCGAGGTGGTTTTATTGGCACGTCTTGTCTAAGCAAAGATCGTGTCCCCCTTATCACGGGATTCTCATCAATATGGGCATGGGTAACCCAACCGTGCCATTAACACGGCGCTTAGGGAATAAGCGAGTTTCCAGGGCAAGTGGGGAGGCGCATGATCCCTGCTGCCTTTATAAGGAGATAAGGATTGCCCTTTTTGTACACATGCCTTCTTATTCCTCTGCTCATCCATTCTCTCTTGCTCGAGCTGCAGTGCCCAAGCATTTGTCTTCTCCGCAAAGGCATTCCAAACATGTCTAGAGTGGGAGGCAAGTGGATGGCCTCCTCCGTCACGAAGGAGGACATCAAGAAGCTTCGGGAGGCCGGATACCTGTCCGCAGACATCGCGCATCGGCTTCCAGCCGAAGGGCAGATCATCCCTACCCCGAAACCCCAGGAAAGGGTAGTGTCGGTGTCAAAACCGGCGGATCTCGGGTAGGGGGTCCCAAACTATGCGTCTAGGCGGATGGTAACAGGAGACAAGGGACACGATGTTTTTACCCAGGTTCGGGCCCTCTCAATGGAGGTAAAACCCTACTCCTGCTTGATTAATATTGATGATATGGGTAGTACAAAAGTAGATCTACCACGAGATCAGATAGGCTAATCCCTAGAAGCTAGCCTATGGT
Source organism: Triticum aestivum (assembly GCF_018294505.1). NCBI lineage: Eukaryota > Viridiplantae > Streptophyta > Magnoliopsida > Poales > Poaceae > Triticum > Triticum aestivum. The sequence continues at coordinate 478,490,838 of NC_057810.1, read as the reverse complement.
ATGATTGTTGTTCGTCCTACGGACTAAAACTCTCCGGTTTATATAGACATCGGAGAGGGCTAGGGTTACACATCGTCGGTTACAATGGGAGGAGATCTACATATCGCATCGCCAAGCTTGCCTTCCACACCAAGGAAAGTCCTATTCAGACACGGGACGAAGTATTCAATCTTGTATCTTCATAGTCCGGGAGTCCGGCCAAAGGTCATAGTCCGGCCATCCGGACACCCCCTAATCCAGGACTCCCTTAGTAGCCCCTGAACCAGGCTTCAGTGACGACGAGTCCGACACGCAAATTGTCGTCGCCATTGCAAGGTGGGTTCCTCCTCTGAATACTTCATAGAAGATGTTGAATACAAGGATAGTGTCCTGCTCTGCAAAATAGTTTCCACATACCACCGTAGAGAGAATAATATTCGCACAAATCTAATCTGCTGACGTATTCCGTAGCGTGACATCATGCCAGAGCCAAGCCTTTACTCGAATCATTTTACTGTCCCACCTCAGCGTGTTTAGCGAGGCGGTTTCCTTGGCACGTCTTGTCAAAGCGGAGATCGTGTCCCCTCATTCCGGGATTCTCATCAATACGGGCGTGGGTAACCCAACCACGCCATTAATGGTGGCGCTTGGGAGATAAGCAAGTTTTACTTGGCTGGTGGGGGCACATAGTTTCGGCCGCCCATATAAGGGGATAGGAATCTACCCTTTCCATCTATGCCTTCCTCTTCCTTCGCTTATCCATTCCTGCGCACTCGAGCTCCAGCGCCCAAGTCCGCACTTCCCATCTCAACCTTCTCCAATCATGTCCGGAGCAGGAGGTAGATGGATGGCCTCCACCGTCACGGAGGGGCACATCAAAAAGTTAAGGAAGGCCGGATACTTGTCTAACAACATCGCGCACCGGCTCCTAGATGAGGGGCAACTCATCCCCACCCCTAGGCCCCATGAGAGGGTCGTGTTTCTCCCCCATTTCCTCCATGGACTGGGCTTCCCTCTTCACCCATTTGTCCGGGGGCTCATGTTCTACTATGGCCTGGACTTCCACGATCTGGCCCCGAACTTCATCCTCAACATCTCGGTGTTTATCATCATGTGTGAGGTATTCCTCCACATCCAGCCCCACTTCGGGTTATGGTTGAATACCTTCAATGTCAAGCCGAAGGTTGTGGACGGCCGGCAAGCAGAGTGCGGAGGCGCCATGTTGGGCAAGATGCCCAACGTCACCTGGCTCGAGGGCTCCTTTGTGGAAACCATCAAAGGGTGGCAATCGGGGTGGTTCTACATCACCGAGCCGCGTGAACCTGAATGGGCAGCGGCCCCTGAATTCCAATCTGGCATCCCCACACGGCTCACCTCCTGGAAAGAGACGGTCCTGTCGTGGGGTAATCCGGAAGAGGTGACCAGACTCCAAACCTGCATCCAAAACTTGGTGGACAAGAAGGTTAAGCTTGTCAACACAGTCCAGGTCATGCTCTTCCGCTGGATCCTCCCGTGTCAACGACGGGCTTTCAACTTGTGGGAGTTCGACCCGGCTCAGCACCAAACTTTGTCCAGGCTCTTCGACAAAATGCGCGAAGATGCCTGGAAGGTGCTATTCAAGAGCTCAGAGGTTCCCCCACCCATTACCGAGGATCGCGGATTCTGCGCAAAGCGCCAAGCCAGCGCGGTAAGCTAGTTTTACCCTTTAAAGGATACTCATTTTCCATAGTTTGATTCTATGTGGGATCTAAGCTCCCGCTCCTTTGACAGGACTCGAAGGAGACGTCCGGACGGTTTAACTGTCTGGCTCCTTTGCCCGAAGGCCCAGCTGATGCACGATTAATGAAGCTGCTGGCCCCAGCACCTCATGTGGTGCCGGAGAAGAAGGCCAAGAAGAAGGCCACGGGAACTCGAAAGAGTTCCCGGCGCCTGGTGGTGTCGGACTCATCGCCTGACGAGCCCAAAGCGCACTCCTCCTCCGAAGATGAGGAGGAGGAAGAAGAAGCCTCTCCCCCTCCAGTGGGGGAGGAAAGAAAAGGAAGGCCGCCCCAACTAGGGAGGCCGGAGGGTCCAAGAAGGGGAAGACCCTTCTTCCGGACTACGCCTCTGATGCCAACGACGGCAGAGAGGAATGGCCATCCAGGGCCAAGCCCCTGGCAAAATTGTAAGTATCCGGATACCAGAATAACTCATGGCGTTCCTCTATTGTACAGTACCTTCTAACGCCAAATTCAATCATGCAGTCCGCCCAAGGCTCAGCTCGGCGATTCGTCGAGCGGCTCCCTGGATTCGTCGGATGTGAATAGCGCTTCACTCCCGACTACTACCTCCCCTCGCCCTACGGACGATGCCGAGGTGGAGTCCCAAAAGGTGCTAAACCAGGAGGAGGTGGTCCTGGAGGCGCCGCAAGGCGACCTCCCGGACTCCAGGCCCAAAGGGGATGAAGCCCCAGAGGGATCTAAGTCCGGCCCTGGGTCAGACACCGCTTCGGAACCTTCAGTGATTCCGGAGTCCGGCAGGCGGCCCCCTCGCAAGAAGGGCAAGCCTACGACGCCGGCGGCCTCCATCCAACCGGAGGCGCCGGACAATTTGCTAGAGGTGCCTAACAGCGCCTCCATCAACGAGGAGCACCGCACTGTCATGAGTGCGGTGATCGAGAAGGTTCAGTCCGCCAAGAGCGGGCTGACAAAAGCCTATGCCAGCCTTCTAATAGGCTTTGAGGTATGTATTTTAAAACATGTAAAAATGTTACCGCATAGATAGTAGTCCCTGATGCTTAGTTTGGTCTTCGTAAAGAAAAGCCGGGCTGAGGATCTAAAAAGATATACGCAGGAGTCTAACATAAATATGTCAATATGGGAATGCAGGCTGCGCTGCTGACCTCTACCGCACTGACTGCGGAGGTCGATGCATTGTAGCAGAGCCTCGAGCGGTCCGAGAACGAGCTTGGCCGTGCCAAGAAGCAGCTCGAGGACAAGGAAGGTATGTAGTACCTTATGTAAGTATATATAAAAATACCTGGTTGCAAATAAAGACAGGATGAACGTGAATGTTACAGGGGCCACAACCGAGGTGGCGACCCTAAAGGAAGAGTTGTCCAAGGCCGAAGAAAGTGCGGCCATGGAGCGCACCGAGCGAGAGAAACAAGAGGCGCGGGTGGCGGAGGTGCGGCAAGAGCTCGATGCTCTCGTGAAGAAACATGAGAGTTTAGAGCGTGACTCAAAGACGTGAGAGTTCGAGCTTGCCTCGGCACTTGAAAGCGCCAATTCTGCCAAGGCCGAAGCCCAAAAAGCCCTCCAGGAGATTGAGGCGATGGAAAAGATAGCGGCGGGTAAGGCATTCTTTATGCAAAGCAAGCATGTGAAAGTGAATTACGTGTTACTTACCCGAATCCGGAGCTCTCCAGGAGCATTCGGAGATCTACCCCGCAGTGTGTCCGACGCCGCTGCATTATACCGAGCCGAAGAGGGGAGCTCGATGGAGAAGGTGTTCTGGTCCCAGTATGCTGAGGCCGGACACCCGGTGACCTTGAGCGACCAGCTGAAGCAGCTGGTCGAGCTCCATAAGGTGGCCGAACAGGCCATGAAGGGCCTTATAGGCCGGTTGTGGACTAGGGAGGTACTGCCTGAGAGCTACTTGGGGCTGGTGAGGTGGCTGGTGGATGCCCGTCCACAGCTTGAAGTCATCAAGCGCTCCGTATGCATCGAAGGCGCCCGTAGGGCTTTTGCCCGTGCTAAAGTGCACTGGGGCAAGCTGGATGCTGAGAAGCTAGTGACGGAAGGGCCACCGGAGGGGAAGGAGCATCGCAAGCCCGAGATGTATTATGAGGGCGTCCTGAAGGGTGCCCGTCTTGTGGCGAATGAATGTACCAGGGATGTAATTTTTGAGTAAACTCGCTCGTGTTTATCATGTGCACTCAAAACTTGGTCATATGCGCTAAGCAACGCTTTTTGAATTTAAAATATTACCTTCTGTGCAGTCGTTTATTAAATCTGAGAGATGCAAGTCATCGGCTTCTACCCCCATGCCATGAGTGCTGGGGTGTTCGGGATAAACCTGAGCGCTCTTGTTCCCATTCTTGGGTCCTCCGAGGGAGGCGCTCAGCACAACGAACAAGGCAATCGGACTTATAATGCTTTATCACTCTCACTTAGCCGTAGAATTCTATAATTTTAAATTTCGGCGAAGCCCCTAGTATTCGGAAGACCGAGTTCGGGGTGCTATCCACGCCTAGGACGGACAAATCCAGCTCCTCGCTGTGACACCCCAAAAATTTGGCCTTGTTTTAATGAATTAAATTTTTTTTCCAGGAATTAAAAACTTTGGATTTCTGAGCTCCATTTTGATTTTTAAATCATTTCCTTCCCTGTCATGATGAGTTTTTCCCAAAGAGAAAACTTTTCAAATATGTTATTGGACTTGTTTAACCTCTCAAGAAAAACTTTCCTTTTATCAGTATAACTAATTAAATAATTAAGTTGCTTGATCTTTACTTTCTTGAAAATGCTTTTTCAAGGTTAAATGGCCATATTTGAACCACAACCATTTGATAGATTCACTTAAAATTCCCACAAAAATTTGGAGATGTCATGTGATGTCTCTAAATCACTTTTATGCAAAAATATATTTCATTCATGAAATATTTTGAGCCCTACACTCAATTTTTCTTCTCTGGTCCAGAGTGCATTTTGCACTACAACCCATTTAAATATTTCTTCCTGGCCTCCACCAAAATTATGGGATATTGGTTATAGCCTATGATTCAACTTTCTGCAAAAACCTAGTGCTGTTCTTTGAAAATTTTGAGTGAATCAACCTCATCTTCATTCTAGTCCAACTTTATGGTTTGTACAGCAACCATGTTTTTACTTGCTCTTTAACCCTTGATTATTTCTCCTACTTGTAGTCCTCCATTTTAAACCCTTAAGTCCAGGAGCATGCACCTTTTAGATCATTTTTGGTTCATGAAATAATGCTATTCATTTCCTGTCCAGAATTGTAGTTTTGCAAAACTTACACTAGCAAGTTTCTGCTTTTGGCCAACTAACCTCACCACCCTCTTGTACATCTGAAGAGACTTCCATCTGGAGTTTTTGACCACTCCAAGACTTGCCTAAGTGCCCTTGGCATTTTGTCAAACACCCTACGGGCATGATCTATTCTGACATGAGTTTTGGCATTGCACTGTGAACCTAATCCCCTGACCAAACCAGCTTGTCCACTGATCTCCGTGCAAGCCCAAACCTAGACCTGTTAACCCCCAGCCTCAACCGCGAGTCCTAGCATGCTCGGGCATTTCGTCGAGCACACTCAGTGCCTGCACTGGACGCGCCCAGAGCGCGCGTATTGCACGATGCCGCGCCCGAGCCGACACGCTGGCCCCCCTGGCTTTGGCCCACACGGCAGCACCTCGCCACGCACTCCCCGCCTCGCAGCATCGCGCCAAACCACCCTGGCATGCTACAGCACCGCTGCTAGGGCGTTCTTGGCGGCACTCCGACGTCCGCAGTGGCTCCAGCCACGGGCAGCGCCGCCCAAACCCCTCCCGCTCGCCACCTGGCCCCTGGAGCAGTGCGAGCTCATCCGCAGCCATGTCCTCTAGCGCTCGTCGCCGCCACGATGCCCTGCTGCTACAGAACGTCGGTTCACCGGAAGCTTATCCACGGCCGCCGCGGAACCGCCTTGCCTCGCTTATAAATGGACGCGCCGGGCCGTTCCCGCACACGGGCAACCTTAGGCCACCCCAATGACGCTTCCCCAGCTCGCCAATCAACCCAGGAGAGCTTCCTTCCTCATCTCCGGCAACTCCTGCCGCCGCCACCGCCCCGGCCAATCCGGCACCTCCAGTACCTCCCCCTCTCCGTTCTCTTCGCCAGAAACCTCCTCATCCTCCCGTGAACCCTTCCCCCTACTCGATTTTGATTGGGAACCACCACCGCCTCAAAACCACTTTACCACCGAAGCTTCCCTTCGCCGCGGAGCTCGCCGCCGGCGATATCCTCCACCTCCGACGACCCTACGACTATCGGAGTGACCACCTCGGCTCCCTGAATCCACTGGTGGCCTCAGCTTTCCGAACGGAGCCACCGTTCGCCGGCGGTGATCGCAGGAGCCCCGCTCCACTCGAGCAGAGGAGGGAGACGACGCGGGCGACTGGTCAAACCTGACCAGTGGGCCAGGCGGGCCCACCGTCAGAGACCCAGCGCCGGTCCACGTGGTTAAGTGGAGGCGTAAAGCCTCAAGATTTTGGGGAGAGAGAAGAAACTTTCAAAAGTTTTGGAGAGCACCTCACCCCTCCACAACATTGAAGGCAAGCATTCTGAATCCCGGCATAATATTTTTGGTGTGATCGTGGATACATTTATAACACCACCGCATTTCGAAGGACACGTTATTTCATGTGGTATGATCATATGCATGAGGGCATATTAGTGATTTCCAGGCTGTTGGAAATGAACACACTTGTGATGATAATCACCCTCATGTGCCTTGCATGCATACTGGCAGGAACCCAGGAAAACCTCAGCCTTGGGTAGGCATGAGTTTGTCGCCGGTCTCCGTCGGGACGGTTATGTCTGGTATGGCATGGTAAGGTGATATGAGCGGTGACTCTGTTGGATGAAATATATATTCGTTATACTAATCATGCAGGGAATACTTAAACCTCCTGAGTCGACCGTAGATCGAGTCTTGTTCCAGTAACCCCCATACTTGTTTCGTACTACCACTCGTCTCTACAGCAAGTAGAGTACGGTTCAGTAAGTTGTCAACCTCGTTCTAGCACACACCGTACAGAGAGGCCATGGTGGAAGATACCGGTTGTAGCTGGTAGGCAGGCCACCTGGTCCGGGGGCATGGGTGTTTCCGGTTGGGACCGAGAGGGGAGGCCACCCCTTAGAGCGCGCGATATAAATCTGATCCCATGCTACGCGAGGTTGTAGCCTCCCCACTTAGAGTTTGCTTAACAGGTGTCGTGGGTGATTCCAGACACGTGTGAGTTAAGCTGGTGTGTGCAAGTTAGGTGTGTTTTCAACAAAAAGACCATAGACGGAATTAGTCCCGATGGACTAAAGAAATCCGTTACTCGTGGGTAAAGAGTACACCCTCTGCAGAGAATAAACCTATTCGAATAGCCGTGTCCATGGTTAAGGATTACAGTCTCGGATGGGTCAGGTGTCGGTCTTAGTGTCGGTCTTCGGAGGTGAAATGGTTAACCAGAAATGGAATTACTACTCGTGACTTGTGATAACTATGATTATTATTATTGTTGACTACCGTGATATTATTGTTATTATCGAGTATCTCTGGAATGGTTCTACCTCCGGGATATTCACTAAGATTGTTTATTTTAAAGCCCTTTTTGTGGTGTCGCTCAGACACCCGACTGTGGCATTTTGTTTAAAGCCCTTTATGTGGTGTCGCTCAGACGCCCGACTGTGGCATTTCTTTTAAAGCCCTTTATGTGGTGTCGCTCAGACGCCCGACTGTGGCATTTATTTTAAAGCCCTTTATGTGGTGTCGCTCAGACGCCCGACTGTGGCATTTCTTTTAAAGCCCTTTATGTGGTGTCGCTCAGACGCCCGACTGTGGCATTTCTTTTAAAGCCCTTTATGTGGTGTCGCTAAGACGCCCGACTGTGGCATTGCTTGTTATTTATTTCATATAATTTTTATACTACTATGC
>NC_057810.1:478480423-478483166 GCF_018294505.1 Triticum aestivum | reverse complement strand
CATTTCTTTTAAATCCCTTTATGTGGTGTCGCTCAGACGCCCGACTGTGGCATTTCTTTTAAAGCCCTTTATGTGGTGTCACTCAGACGCCCGACTGTGGCATTTCTTTTAAAGCCCTTTATGTGGTGTCGCTCAGACGCCCGACTGTGGCATTTCTTTTAAAGCCCTTTATGTGGTGTCACTACGACGCCCGACTGTGGCATTGCTTGTTATTTGTTTCATAAATTTTAATACTACCATGTTATTGCATTTTTATAAATAACTCGCTTGCACGCATCAGAGTTTCATTTATCTTTTGTGACTGACGTCAGGAGCATAAAATATTTTCAGCACATCATTGTTATATTATACATGTGTTCATAATGTTTTCGAGTACATTCAAAGTACTCACTGACTTGTCCCTGGCTATTGTCTTGGCCAGATTTTCTTGCACGAAGAGGAGCGACGCGATGACAGCCCCGGCACCTAAGTAATGGAGATAGCAGCCTCGCGAAGATAGGAGTTAACCTGTTCAGCTGTTCCCGTGGGAAATGGAGTCCCATAGACACTGATGTTTCACAACCCGCTTCCGCCATCAACCACTAGAAACCATTTGTTGTACTCACAGGCCAGAATGGTCTTGTACTACATATTTTGTTTTTTGCTTGGAATTTCTGTATCAAGTTGGAGCCTCATCAGCTAACAGTAATCCTGGGGCTGATGAGCATGACGGTCTTTTCTGGAAATTTATGTCCGGAGAACCGGCCGTGACACGTGTCCATGTTCGTGTTTTGTAATGCTTGTACTTGTATTAGCATGTTAATGAAAAATATAAACCTTGCCGGGAACCCGCGCATGTATATGCCCGTGCAGACGTGAGATGCCTCTTTAGTGTACATAAATGTGTTTTCCCCGGCAGGCTACCTTGTCGGTACCCTTTTTGTCTGCCGGAGAGCCACATGTGCCGGGTTACAAATGTCAGGACCGGATTTCAGGATATTAAATTCCCAGAAAATGGCCCTTATGCTCACCAGCCCCAGGATTACTGTTAGCTGGCGAGACAAAAACTTGATACAATAACTCCAAGCAAAATACATAATATGTAGTACAAGACCATTCTGGCCTATGGGTACAACACAAGGTTTCTAGTGGTTGACGGCGGAAGCGGTTTGTGGATCATCGGCGTCTATGGGACTCCATTTCCCACAGGAACAGCTGACCAGGTTAACTCCTATCTTCGCGAGGCTGCTATCACCATTGCTTAGGTTCCGGGCTGTCATCACAACACTCCTCTCCAAGCAAGGAATCTGGCCAAGACAATAGATAGGGACGAGCCGGTGAGTACTTTGAATGTACTCGCAAACATTATGAACACAGGTATAATATAACAACCGATAATCATGCTCTGAAATATTGTATGATCACAACATCAGTCACAGAAATAAAATCCATGATGCGCGCAAACAAGTTATTCACGTAGCACATGAATAATGCAATTAGAGAGTGGAAATAGAATGCCTCAGTCGGGCGTCTGAGCGACACCATAGAAAGGGCTCTTAAGTGAAATAAGTAACAAACGTGTCGCAGTCGGGCGTCTGGGCGACGCCATGTAAAGGGCTTATAAAGTGAATACCTAACAAGCATGCCATAGTCGGGCATCTCAGCGACACCACATGAAGGGCTTATATGGTTAATAAATAACAAACATGCCACAGTCAGGCGTCTGTGCGACACCACATAAAGGGCTTATAACAGAATAAAACACAGTGAATATCCAGGAGGTAGAACCGTCCCAGGGATACTCAATAAATCAAGTAATGAAAATAGTTAGTCCACAATAATAATAATCATAATCATCATATGCCACCGGTCAAAATCAATGTTCTGACTTACTTGTTTTACCTTCGAAGACCGACACTAAGACCGACACTTGACCCAACCAAGACTGTAGTCCTTAACCATGGACACGGCTACTCGAATAGATATAATCTTTGCAGAGGGTGTACTCCTTACCCACAAGTAACGGATTCCGTTAGTCCATCCGGACTAATTCCGCTTACAGTCTTTTAGTTGAAAACACACCCAACCGCACACACCAGCTTGAGTCATCAGTGTCTGGAATCACCCACGACACTCGTTAAGCAAAACTCTAAGTGGGGAGGCTACAACGTCGATTAGCATGGGATCACAAAAATTTATACCGCGCACAAACTGGGGGAGCTACCCCCTCGGCTACAACAGAAACACCCATGCCCCCTGACCGGATGACTGGCTTTAATCCATGGCCATGGAACCCTCATCCAGGCCCCTCTGTACGGTGTGTGCTAGAAAGGGGTTGACAACTTACTGAACCGTACCCTACCCATGGTAGGGACAAGTGGTAGTACGAAACAAGTGTGGGGGTTACCGGAACAAGACTCGATCTATGGTCGACTCAGGAGGTTAAGTGTTACCTGCACGATTAGCATAACAAATATGTTTCAACCGACAGCCACAATCGCCACTCATCATGTCTCACTATGCCGTACCGGACACAATCGTCTCGACGAAGACCGGAGACAAGCTCGTGTCTACCCAAGACAGAGGCTTTCCCGGGTTCCTCCCGGTACGCATGAGAGGCATATGATGGTGACGACTATCCATAACATTTCAAACTCCAACAGTATGAATCATCAAAATGCACTCATGAGTTTGAACGTATCATAAAATAATGGACCGTGTTGAGGTGGTATCGCAACCGTATCAGACAACACACACCAAATTA
>NC_057810.1:478472932-478480413 GCF_018294505.1 Triticum aestivum | reverse complement strand
TGGTGTCGCTCAGACGCCCGACTGTGGCATTTCTTTTAAAGCCCTTTATGTGGTGTCACTCAGACGCCCGACTGTGGCATTTCTTTTAAAGCCCTTTATGTGGTGTCGCTCAGACGCCCGACTGTGGCATTTCTTTTAAATCCCTTTATGTGGTGTCGCTAAGACGCCCGACTGTGGCATTGCTTGTTATTTGTTTCATAAATTTTTAATACTACCATGTTATTGCATTTTTATAAATAACTTGCTTGCACGCATCAGAGTTTCATTTATCTTTTGTGACTGACGTCATGAGCATAAAATATTTTTAGCACATCATTGTTATATTATACCTGTGTTCGTAATGTTTGCGAGTACATTCAAAGTACTCACTGGCTTGTCCCTGGCTATTGTCTTGGCCAGATTTTTCTTGCTCGGAGAGGAGCGACGCGATGCCAGCCCCGGAACCCACACAATGGAGATAGCAGCCTTGCGAAGATAGGAGTTAACCTGGTCAGCTGTTCCCGTGGGAAATGGAGTCCCATAGACACTGATGTTTCACAAACCGCTTCCGCCATCAACCACTAGAAACCATTTGTTGTACTCACAGGCCAGAATGGTCTTGTACTACATATGTTGTATTCTGCTTGGAATTTCTGTATCAAGTTGGAGCCTCATCAGCTAACAGTAATCCTGGGGCTGATGAGCACGACGGTCTTTTCTGGAAATTTATGTCCGGAGAACCGGTCGTGGCAGACTTGGTATCAGAGCCAGGCTGACCATTGGCTAATCCTATCTTAGCCAGGTCGAAAAGCTTAGGCAAACCAACCCACCAGACCTTAACCAAACCCCAGCCAAGCTTCTCGTGCAAGATAGGCACACAGTGACCCAACACCTTTTGACAGTCGGTGCCCAACCTATCAACCTAACCTGTCGCTCATGCGCCAGTGACCGGCCCCTAAATAGTCCTTTCTCGCAAGCGTGCGAAGGAAGACTCCGTCCCCTTTTTCCTATAAAAAGGGCGCGCTAGCATCAAACCAGCACAACACAGCCGCTACCCCAAACCGAGCCACAATGCCTGGCCCTGTCGTGCATAATGAAACCACAACAACCAACCTTGGAGGTTTTGTGACCATACTCGCAAACCTCACCCGTCGTTCCTATGCGTTAGAAGAGCCACCAGAATTTCTTATGTACCAAGGACCCATGAACGGTGAAGACCGTCAATTCTGGGCCACTGTGCACATCTACGGTAGGGGTCTAGCACCCGAGCGCCCCTACAGGTTCACCGGAAGGACAACTTCCTTTGAGCCACAAGCCATCCAGCTAGCCGCTCGAGAGGCTATAGTTCATCTCAGGCACTTGTCGCCCAGAGTTAACTGTCGCTCGTTCCACTACTACCCCAGACGTGAAGGGTATGGTAGACCACCCCAAGTTGCCAACGGAGATCACGAGACGGACCCTGCATTGTTGCACCTAGTGCGCTATGTAAGTGCACTAGAGGCACTGTTCGACCAGATCACTATTGATCTAATCGCAGCTCGTGGAGAGCTGGTTCGTCGAGCCCCGGTGAGAGAAGAAAACGAGCCCAACGACGACAACCCAGTCGTGCTGTTTGGACAACCGATCGAGACCCCGAGATCTGCCCCAACCATCGGCCAAGGTGCTGCGGTAACCCCAGAGGTGCTTCGTCGCATATTGGGAGCACACTCCAACGGGGTTGTGGCCAACAATCCCCGCGATGGTCATCATCACTACCCCGACCCTGCAGTTCCTCCACCATCCCCGACTAATCCCGGCAGTGAGACACGTGGAGAAGCCTCGACATCCACCAGGCACGCCCGTTTAGATATTAATAAGGTAGAGTAAGCCGTACGAGTAGTATCGAGTTTCAGTGTATCCTCGCTTTGTAATCATGCGACCGTGTATATTAACGCAGCCTGTCGTTGTGCCTCTGTTTTAATAATAGCCTTGCATTTTCGGTCAGCGCATAGTTGCATATTTTTCCGGGCACAACTACCAAAACCAACCCGACGACAACCACAGTAACACGTCTCTTTATGAGATATGTGTATCTCTGACACTGACCTGACCTTTGGAGCTAAGCTGGCAAATTTATTACCTTTCACCACGGTAAAACGATCCGGCTCCATTGCTATATAAAGGCCACCTTGTGACCTTACCCAACAACCCTCACTTTATGCACCACACTCACACTTTTTCCTGTCATGCTGAGCCCCAGCATTCATCTGAGAACCCCAGATGCAACCCCAGATAGCTTTGTCAAAATATTGTGGGATTTTACCCGCAGTACCATGGGTTCTACCCAGCCACCTCAGTACGAGCTGTTCAAATCAAGGATCACCCCATCCACCTCGGAATATTGGGCAGCAGTACACATCCCTCCCGTAGACCCCAACCAAGATCCAACGGAAATTTCCTTCGTGGGGAAATCTATGCCAACCCCACACCTGGCCATAGAAGCTGCTGCGAAAGAAGCGATTGCTCGTCTTCGATCCGCAGTACCCTATGCCCGCGAACGAGGATATTATTACTTTCCGAGTCGTGCAGCACCCGGAGAAGTAACATCTTTTCCCGGTGGACGTATTGAGAGAGACCCAGTTCTGGCCAACCTTATCCAGTACATCATTGCTCAAGAGCATTTGAACCAGCGAGTGATGGTATTATCTCCAGAGCCTCGCAGATTTAAATCCTCAGATTGCCATCGGCAGACCACTGAGGCCCGACCCTGAGAGACGCATACATCGACTGGTCAATCCACTTCCTCCGATAGAAGAGGAGTGTATTCCTTTACCAAAGACATTTTATCAGGACCCCACCCAGTTACCATTTTCATTTTAGACGTCACTACTGTATTTGTTTTTGCAGCATTTATATTTATGTGTGTGACTTATGCGTGATACCCTGAGTTTGTACGACGAGTCAATTATTTAGCTTCTACTAATGTGTGTAGTTTTTGTTGTGGTTTATGCTCCTTTAAATTAACTGTTTTTCCCTCGCAAAATCTTGGAGTGAGATTTCTTTTCCCTGAGTTGCTACACCTGCCCCTTCTCACGGCGTGGATTATTTAATTTCACACAGCACCACGCAGCAGACTCACAACCATAATCATTCGGACACATGCACTATTTGCAAAACCTTGCAACGGTATTACATCCAGCTAATCACCCCCCTAACAACAGTTAGCACCCGGCACACTCCATCTACTCCTCATGATCACCACCACCGCGGAGAGCCAACACCCGAGCCGCAACGTCGCGACACTCATCGAAGATCATCGTGCACAGGAGCACAGAGAGCCCCAGCAGTGTCGCCAGCCCTCCGCATATCAGGATCACAAACCAGTCCGGCATCGCCTCCGCCATTAGAGCCTCACCCGAGCTTCCGTAAGCAGTAATGGATAAAGAAGGAGGAGGAGAAGTGAGGCCAGGTGTGAGGAAGAAGAGAGAGGCACCCCGGCCAATTTATAGCTCGAGCTCGGTGTACGATGGGCGAAGTCCACCAACGCCGCTCGTCGCCGATCGCCGGTGTTCGGAGTCGAATCCGCGAGCAGTGCTGACAGCGCGCTGGCCCGCGAGGTGAGTGCACGCTGCACCGGCAGCTAGCACGCCGTGCACTACCACGGTATGGCCTAGATGCCCTACGCGTTAGGCATCACCGGTGGAGAAAGCGCGAGAAAGCGCGTGAGAGAGAGGAGGAAGAGAAAGAGCCATAGGGAGAAGAGGAGACTGACAGTGGACCCCGGGTCCACCTGTCGGCCAGAGAGAGCACTGTGCTCTCGGGTACGACCAGCGTATATCTAAATTTAGGAGTTATTCTAAATTTTTATCCAGCGTAGAAATCACACGTTTTTGTCCCGAACCGTAGACTCTTCCACGCAGCACCAGTTTTCACACTATGGTTTTTCACCACTTAGTGCCCTCTCACTAAAGCCACATCTTTATTGCGTAAATATTTTCTTAACACAGCTTTTAACAAATCTCGAGGACGAGATTTTTCTTAAGGGGGATAGTGTTGTGACACCCCAAAAATTTGGCCTTGTTTTAATGAATTAAAAAAAATTCCAGGAATTAAAAACTTTGGATTTCTGAGCTCCATTTTGATTTTTAAATTATTTCCTTCCCTATCATGATGAGTTTTTCCCAAAGAGAAAACTTTTCAAATATGTTATTGAACTTGTTTAACCTCTCAAGAAAAACTTTCCTTTTATCAGTATAACTAATTAAATAATTAAGTTGCTTGATCTTTACTTTCTTGAAAATGGTTTTTCAAGGTTAAATGGCCATATTTGAACCACAACCATTTGATAGATTCACTTAAAATTCCCACAAAAATTTGGAGATGTCATGTGATGTCTCTAAATCACTTTTATGCAAAAATATATTTCATTCATGAAATATTTTGAGCCCTACACTCAATTTTTCTTCTCTGGTCCAGAGTGCATTTTGCACTACAACCCATTTAAATATTTCTTCCTGGCCTCCACCAAAATTATGGGATATTGGTTATAGCCTATGATTCAACTTTATGCAAAAACCTAGTGCTGTTCTTTGAAAATTTTGAGTGAATCAACCTCATCTTCATTCTGGACCAACTTGATGGTTTGTACAGCAACCATGTTTTTACTTGCTCTTTAACCCTTGATTATTTCTCCTACTTGTAGTCCTCCATGTTAAACCCTTAAGTCCAGGAGCATGAACCTTTTGGATCATTTTTGTTCATGAAATAATGCTATTTATTTCCTGTCCAGAATTGTAGTTTTGCAAAACTTACACTAGCAAGTTTCTGCTTTTGGCCAACTAACCTCGCCACCCTCTTGTACATCTGAAGAGACTTCCATCTGGAGTTTTTGACCACTCCAAGACTTGCCTAAGTGCCCTTGGCATTTTGTCAAACACCCTACGGGCATGATCTGTTTTGACATGAGTTTTGGCATTGCACTGTAAACCTAATCCCCTGACCAAACCAGCTTGTCCACTGATCTCCTTGCAAGCCCAAACCTAGACCTGTTACCCCCAGCCTCAACTGCGAGTCCTAGCATGCTCGGGCATTTCGTCGAGCACACTCAGTGCGTGCACTGGACGCGCCCAGAGCGCGCGTATTGCACGATGCCGCGCCCGAGCCGACACGCTGGCCCCCCTGGCTTTGGCCCACACGGCAGCACCTCGCCACGCACTCCCCGCCTCGCAGCATCGCGCCGAACCACCATGGCACGCTACAGCGCCGCCGCCAGGGCATTCTTGGCGGCACTCCGGCGTCCGCAGTGGCTCCAGCCACGGGCAGCGCCGCCCAAACCCCTCCCGCTCGCCACCTGGCCCCTGGAGCAGTGCGAGCTCATCCGCAGCCATGTCCTCTAGCGCTCGTCGCCGCCACGATGCCCTGCTGCTACAAAACGTCGGTTCGCCGGAAGCTTATCCACGGCCGCCGCGGAACCACCTTGCCTCGCTTATAAATGGACGCCCCGGGCCGTTCCCGCACACGGGCAACCTTAGGCCACCCCAATGATGCTTCCCCATCTCGCCAATCGACCCAGGAGAGCTTCCTTCCTCATTTCCGGCAACTCCTACCGCCGCCACCGCCCCGGCCAATCCGGCACCTCCAGTACCTCCCCCTCTCCGTTCTCTTTGCCAGAAACCTCCTCATCCTCCCGTGAACCCTTCCCCCTATTTGATTTTGATCGGGAACCACCGCCGCCTCAAAACCACTTTACCACCGAAGCTTCCCTCCGCCGCGGAGCTCGCCGCCGGCGATATCCTCCACCTCCGACGACCCTACGACTACCGGAGTGACCACCTCGGCTCCCTGAATCCACTGGTGGCCTCAGCTTTCCGAACGGAGCCACCGTTCGCCGGCGGTGATCGCAGGAGCCCCGCTCCACTCGGGCAGAGGAGGGAGACGACGCGGGCGACTGGTCAAACCTGACCAGTGGGCCAGGCGGGCCCACCGTCAGAGACCCAGCGCCGGTCCACGTGGTTAAGTGGAGGCGTAAAGCCTCAAGATTTTGGGGAGAGAGAAGAAACTTTCAAAAGTTTTGGACAGCACCTCACCCCTCCACAACATTGAAGGCAAGCATTCTGAATCCCGACATAATATTTTTGGTGTGATCGTGGATACATTTATAACACCAGCGCATTTCGAAGGACTCGTTATTTCATGTGGTATGATCATATGCATGAGGGCATATTAGTGATTTCCAGGCTGTTAGAAATGAACACACTTGTGATGATAATCACCCTCATGTGCCTTGCATGCATACCGGCAGGAACCCGGGAAAACCTCAGCCTTGGGTAGGCATGAGTTTGTCGCCGGTCTCCGTCGGGACGGTTATGTCTGGTATGGCATGGTAAGGTGATATGAGCGCTGACTCTGTTGGATGAAATATATATTCGTTATACTAATCATGCAGGGAATACTTAAACCTCCTGAGTCGACCGTAGATCGAGTGTTGTTCCAGTAACCCCCATACTTGTTTCGTACTACCACCCGTCTCTACAGCAAGTAGAGTACAGTTCAGTAAGTTGTCAACCTCGTTCTAGCACACACCGTACAGAGAGGCCATCGTGGAAGATACCGGTTGTAGCCGGTAGGCAGGCCACCTGGTCCGGGGGCATGGGTGTTTCCGGTTGGGACCGAGAGGGGAGGCCACCCCTTAGAGCGCGCGATATAAATCTGATCCCATGCTACGCGAGGTTGTAGCCTCCCCACTTAGAGTTTGCTTAACAGGTGTCGTGGGTGATTCCAGACACGTGTGAGTTAAGCTGGTGTGTGCAAGTTAGGTGTGTTTTCAACAAAAAGACCGTAGACGGAATTAGTCCCGATGGACTAAAGAAATCCGTTACTCGTGGGTAAAGAGTACACCCTCTGCAGAGAATAAACCTATTCGAATAGCCGTGTCCATGGTTAAGGATTACAGTCTGGGATGGGTCAGGTGTCGGTCTTAGTGTCGGTCTTCGGAGGTGAAACGGTTAACCAGAAATGGAATTACTACTCGTGACTTGTGATAACTATGATTATTATTATTGTTGACTACCGTGATATTATTGTTATTATCGAGTATCTCTGGAATGGTTCTACCTCCGGGATATTCACTAAGATTGTTTATTTTAAAGCCCTTTTTGTGGTGTCGCTCAGACGCCCGACTGTGGCATTTCGTTTAAAGCCCTTTATGTGGTGTCGCTCAGACGCCCGACTGTGGCATTTCTTTTAAAGCCCTTTATGTGGTGTCGCTCAGACGCCCGGCTGTGGCATTTCTTTTAAAGCCCTTTATGTGGTGTCGCTCAGACGCCCGACTGTGGCATTTCTTTTAAAGCCCTTTATGTGGTGTCGCTCAGACGCCCGACTGTGGCATTTCTTTTAAATCCCTTTATGTGGTGTCACTTCAGACGCCCGATCGGTGCCTTTTATTATTAATATGTTATTGCACTTCCATAAATAACCTGCTTACATGCATCAGAGATTTATTTACCTTTTGTGACTGACGTCAT
>NC_057810.1:478472070-478472922 GCF_018294505.1 Triticum aestivum | reverse complement strand
TTTCGTACTACCACTCGTCTCTACAGCAAGTAGAGTACGGTTCAGTAAGTTGTCAACCTCTTTCTAGCACACACCGTACAGAGAGGCCATGGTGGAAGATACCGGTTGTAGCTGGTAGGCAGGCCACCTGGTCCGGGGGCATGGGTGTTTCCGGTTGGGACCGAGAGGGGAGGCCACCCCTTAGAGCGCGCGATATAAATTTGATCCCATGCTACGCGAGGTTGTAGCCTCCCCACTTAGAGTTTGCTTAACAGGTGTCGTGGGTGATTCCAGACACGTGTGAGATAAGCTGGTGTGTGCAAGTTAGGTGTGTTTTCAACAAAAAGACCGTAGACGGAATTAGTCCCGATGGACTAAAGAAATCCGTTACTCGTGGGTAAAGAGTACACCCTCTGCAGAGATTAAACCTATTCGAATAGCCATGTCCATGGTTAAGGATTACAGTCTGGGATGGGTCAGGTGTCGGTCTTAGTGTCGGTCTTCGGAGGTGAAACTGTTAACCAGAAATGGAATTACTACTTGTGACTTGTGATAACTATGATTATTATTATTGTTGACTAACCCGTGATATTATTGTTATTATCGAGTATCTCTGGGATGGTTCTACCTCCGGGATATTCACTATGATTGTTTATTTTAAAGCCCTTTATGTGGTGTCGCTCAGACGCCCGAGTGTGGCATTTCTTTTAAAGCCCTTTATGTGGTGTCGCTCAGACGCCCGACTGTGGCATTTCTTTTAAAGCCCTTTATGTGGTGTCGCTCAGACGCCCGACTGTGGCATTTCTTTTAAAGCCCTCTATGTGGTGTCGCTCCGACGCCCGACTGTGGCATTTCTTTTAAAGCCCTTTATGT